>NW_017731368.1:832373-931151 GCF_001890085.2 Hipposideros armiger
GGGGTGGTGCAGGACAGTCAGCAAAAGAGGTGGGAGTGTCTGCCTTCCCAGCTTGCTAGCCTCAGGCAGGCTTGTTACAACTTAGACTCCCAGGTCCATTCCAGAGATTCTTTCCAACAAGAGTGAGGCCTGGGCACAGAGTTCTGAGCAGAATCAGGCAGGCCACCACCCAGGGAGGCTGTGCGACCTTCCGGGGGCTACCTAGGGTGGGTAGAGAGAAGCAAGTTGGTTTAGGGGGAAAGCAGCCCTCAGGCAGGTAAGAGATGCCTTCTGACTTTGCAGAAGTAAGAAAGACCCCGACACCCTGATGCCTTCTGCCCTCCTTTCAGACACTGCCGTGGCCTGCCCTTCCAGGAGGCTGCACACCAACGGGTGAAGGGAGGCGTTCCTTCCCGGGCTCCCCCCCCCTCCCCCGCCCAACGGCAAGTCAGTGCTTCAGATAGGGCCTCCGGCCCAACTGCCCTTCTCACAGGTAGGAAAGCTAAGCCAAGGATGGTCTGCCCCTGCCCTAGCTCCTCTACCCAGCCCCAGGAAGGGAGAGCTGGTTCCTCAAGGATCTCCACCCAGCCCTGGGAGGGCTGCCCCCTCACTATCCTCCTCCCCACCAGTCCAGATTGCCCAGGTTAATGAGTTCCAAGGTCCCCGTGGCCCTCAGCAGCGGCAATTTTGCTAAACACAGAAGCCGTCCTGGTGAAGGCCGCATGTGCCCCCTTCCTCCAGCATCCACCCCGGCACAGCCAGGCCACGGGAGGAAGCGCCTGATTGGGGTCCGATGGGGTATTTATCACCCAGCCTGGAAGGTGAGCTTGAGTTATGGCTGGTGGGGAGGGAACACCAACCCTGACCACAACAGAGGTGCAGGCGCCGAACCTGTCCTTCACACTCACACATGTGTGGGGGGGGTGCACACAGGGCGGCAGGTGCAGTGCAGTGCAGCTCACCCACCAAGACTTAGGTCCTTGGCTAAGACGCACTCTACCCCCCACGCCCAGGTGGCCAACCCCTCTTCAGAGCAGGAACCCTCAAGCTGAGCCCTAGCCCTGTGGCCAGAGCCTGCATGAGTGTCCATCCCTAACCTCGCCCCTGGCTCCGCAGTGGGGGCAGTTACTGCAGCCTCAGCTGGTATGTGACACATGGGAGCACCTGGGACCACCTGGGATTGCATGAAAAAGGCCAGCTTCAGAGCTGAGGAACCCGGCCTGGGCTGGTCCACCTCGGTCACCATCCTGCATCAAAAAGAGCGTGGTCTTGCGCTCAGAGGGCTTGGCCAGTCCTCGCCCAGGCTCCTAGGGACCGACGCCAATAAGCCTGGAAAGATCAAGATCGGGGGCCCATGAGGCAGGAGCTAGATGGGTGGGGCTCCCCCCGCCCCAGGCTTCCTTAAGCTGCCCCACCCCTTCATCCCCAGCCTTGAGACCAGCTTGGCAGAGCTGGGCTGTTTGCTTTGTGGGGATTGCACCCTGTTCACAGGTTTGGAATCGGTTGGGTGACCTCATGGATCACCGCCCCCCACCCCCATCCCGGCCAGGAATGCCCTGAGCCCCATTGGATTCACCATAGATGAAGACCCCTTTTCAATTTCAGGGCTGTTCTGAAAAGCCTAGTTAAGGAGTGCCGCTAAATGTGGCTCCAACTGCAGTTGTACAGCAGTTGTCTGCACCAGAGCAGAAATTAAATGTGTCCCAAGTACAGTGTGTACCGTTCCCAATACAAAACTTGCCAGGGTGGGCCAGCCGAGTGGCTCAGTTGGTTAAGTGTTGGCTTAAGAGCTCAAGCTCTGAGCAACAGGGCCACCGGTTCGATTCCCACATGGGCCAGTGATGCTGCGCCTGAGCTGAGCTGTTGTTGAGCTGCCAACAGGTGGCAGGATAGCTCAGCTAGTGTAACAACAAGATTGCCTGTTCGATGGTGGGCTATGCCCACCTGCAACTAAGACTGAACTCAGCACCTTGAGCTGAGCTGCCGCCCCGGATGGCTCAGTGGATAGGATGTGCGTTCTTAACAACAAGGCTGCTGGGTTCAACTCCCGCATGGGATGGTGGCTACACCCACCCGCAACTAAGACTGAACACAGCACCTTGAGCTTAGAGGCCAAGAGCTGCCGATCTGAAGCCAGATGGCGACTGGCGCCCTCTACAACGAAGATTGAGGAACAACAACTTGGCTGATCCCCTTCCCCAATTCCCCAACATTGTTCCCCTCCCCCAATTCCTGAATAAAATATTTAAAAAAAAAACAAGACTTACAGGGGCCAGGGAGAGTGGCCTTGGCCAGAGTGGCCCTGTGGAGGCAGCTCCCTTGCTCACCCCTATTCCTGAGCTGTCCCATCCCAGCCTTTCTCTGGTGTGGAGCCACCTACCCAATCAGGCCTGCTCTGTCCTCAGAAACTCAAGTCCTGTGCTTTTGACCCTGCCTCTCCCTCCAGCTCCCAGGACAAAGGTTTCGGCTGGGACCTGGCAGACCCAGTTTATCTTGTCATAAATATTTATCAGGCTCCAGGGGCCAGAGCCTGCAGCTGGCTTGGGGGTGGGGGCAGACGCTCCAGAAGGATCTCAAAGCCCTTCTCTAATGAGGGTGCTGTGAGGGGAGAGTGCCACCTGGGCCTTGGGATCCTTGGGGAGGGGGAAGACAGATGGACAGTGGGACAGACTTAGGGAAGCCTGGGGGGGACATGGGCACACTCCAGGAACCAGACCTCCCCATGCACCCCAGGAACGTGGGGGAGGAGGAGTTGTAAGAGGCCAAAGCTACAGGAGACATGGCAGCCTCCTCCCTGAACCATCCTCCCACAGAGGATTTTTGAGAGCCGTGTTCTTCATCGTGTTCCCCACAGTCCTCCCAGAACTGTGCTAAGTGTCCTTGAGAGCGGTCTCCCGCATCACCTCCTCCTACCTGCGTCGTCCTCCTGGAGCTGTGCTCCTTCAGATCCCCTGTCCCTGCAGAGATGTGCTCCCCTGTCCAGAGTCCACAAGGAGCTGTGCCCCATGCAAACCTCTCCCTATCACCTCCAAACCCCCACGCCTTCCTCTGGGACTGGGCCCTACACTCTCCATTCTCCTTGAACCATGCTTCCCAGAACCGTGCTTGCTCCGAATGGTACCACGCCCCACTCCATCCTCTAGAGCTGTGCTCTCCACACATTCAGGATCCCCCCCTTCACCCAGCATGAGCCCTGCTCCTTGTCAAGTGGGACTCCTGAACTCAGGCGCTGGAAACCCCTCTGGTGAGCAGAGCAGACTCCCTGTGTGTGGGGGGGTCTGCCTGTGCCTCAGTCCCACTTCTTCTGTGTGCCATGTGCCGCCCCTGCCTCCCTCATTGGCATGCTGGTGGGACCCACAGGTGGAATCAAAGCCCTTTACTCAGAGCTGAGCTGCACAGCAGGGAGCTGGGCGCCTTTATCTCCCCAGTTCTGGGGAGTAGGGAGCTTGGGGCAGAGAGGGCACATTTTGGGGCCCAGAGCCTCCTCCTTACTGCTATGGGCAGGCACAGCTGCAGATAAGGGGGGCTGCCTGAGCCAATGAGCACCCCCAGTAGATAATGAGGGGCTATGGGGGAAGGGACAGCCTCAGGCACAGCCTGGGGGGGAAGGCTGCCTCCCAAAGCCCAGAGCCTCATTAGTGGAAGCCTGGGAGGGAGGCAGCTAAGTGGGTCAGTCCCCTCCCCCAGCCTGCCTGACAGGTGTGGGTGGGAGGGAGGATTGTCAGCCTATTGTCCCCCATTAAAGTCAGTCCCACTCTGAGCCCTTTCTACATCCAACCCCCTCCCTGAGTCCCCTGTCCTTTATACAGCCCTGCCTTCTCTGAGCCCACCTCCTTACCCCTTCAGAGCCCCCTTTCCCTCTCTGAGACCCCCTCTGTGGCCTCCTTCCCCTTCCTGAGCCCCTCCTCCTCTCTGCGTTACCCCCGCCCCCCCAGGTGCTGGCCCCTCAGCCAGCCTCCCCAAGGCATCCTCCAGACGGAGCCACACCTGGGAGAAATTGAAATCTTAGACTCTTTCCCTACCCCCGCCAATGAAGCAGACATCCCCGTCCTGGCCACGAAAGGCAGTAAAACACTGCTCTACTGGGGCCGGCAAGGGCTGTGCCAGAACAAGCATCCAGATTTTGGGGAGGGAGCCAGGCAGGGCGCGCTGTGGGCTCCAGGCCAAGGCTTCTCTGCCCCCCACCCCCACAGCCAGCCATCTGGGAGCATCCACTCTGGGGTCTCCAGCTCCCCTCTGTGCCCCCAGAGTTAAGAAGCTAATTGTCTTGGCTATCTATCTCAGGAGTAAGGTGGGAGGAGGAGAGACGGGGGTCTCAGAGGCAGGAATCTTCTCCCTGCAGGGTGGAGAGGTTCAAAGAGACAGGCTGCTGCTTGGGTCCCTGCTCCCAACTCAGGATAGAGCCAGATGAGGACACGATGGCCAGCAGACTGTCAGCTACCCCTTTACCCCTTGTCTTTGGCTGGGCCCTTCCCTGATCAAGGACCTTCTAGGGCTCCCCATTTCCTGTCAAAGACACCTTCCTTAGGCTCTGAGAAACCTCTGGACACCTCCCCCCCACACGCCCTGCCAGCTGGTCCCAGGGCAGAGAATCTTATTCGGCTGATGCGCTGCCACCCTTGGTGTCATTGTTCTTGATGTCCTCCCAAGAGACAGTTCTGGGAGGGGCTGGGTGACTGTCTTGGTTCTGCCCAGCCCCACCCCAGGCTGCAGCCCCAAGGGGCACTGCAGCCTGATGAGTCTCTGGTTGCACAAGAGTTAATCTCAGGGTGCACCCCCCCACCCCCACGTGTGCAGTCAAATTCCAGGAACGCTTTCCATTAAGGACGCTTGGAGCAGATTTCATTTACATTAATAAGAACCAGAAAAATGGGGGGGGGGGCACAACACTGTGTGCATGTGGTTGCTGCTCAGGGTTTGCATGAGCCTGGTAGGGCCTGAGCAGCTCAGGCCAGGGTGCCCCGTCTTAGAGGAGGGGCCCAGCCAAGCCAGTGCTCTGGTGTCTAGTCTGAGGGGAGGAGGCAGAGGCAACCCAGTCCTAGGAGATTCCTGTCTGAGGAGGAGGCAGAGCCCAGGTTCTGGGGACTTCTAGCCTGAGGGGGGTGGCAGAGGCCCATCTTGGGTGGGATAGGACACCAACCCTGGGAAATAATGATGGGTAGAGGCAGGAACCCCTGGTACCCATGAGCTGTTGATGAACTGTCGGCCAGGGTCTGCTGCTGCCTGTCTCTGAGCCTCACTTTACCAGTCTCAGAGGCTGCTGCGTCCCCTTCCCACCAGGTGTGGCTGCAGGTATTAGAAGAGAAGGTTCTGAGCCTTGAGCCAATCTATTGGGTTGTCGGAAAAGTCATGGCATGTTTTTTCTGTGTTTTTCGTTGCAAAAATGTGTCATGACTTTTCTGACAACCCAATATTTTAGGAGCCTATGCTCTCTTCCTCAGCCTCCCCTCCCCCTTCAGCTCTCCCTTTCGACCCTAGAGCTGAGCAGTGGACCCTGTTGGGTAAGCTCAGGAGCCTGTTCGGGGTAGAAACTCCCAAGATCCACCTCCCTGGGAAGGGGGGAGCCACAGTGACTGCGTACGTGTGCAAGGGTGTGCCTGTGCTCTGCCAGCCTGAGCCCTGCGGCTCCCTATCCCTTCCCAGCTTCCAGCTGGCTTCCTTCCTCCAAGTTAGCAAGAGTCTTATCCCCCCACCCCTTGAGCCTGAGCAGGCTGCAAGTGTGCACAGGGGTGAGCTTTCATGACCGGACCTGGCCTGCCCATGTGCATGTGGTTAGCTGGGGAGCGATATGTGTGAGCTTGCATGCTTCATGTGTGAGGCTGGAGGTGGGGGGAGGCTGGGGTCTTCAGGCACCTGCGTGGCCTACCCTAACACACATCGAGGGTGCTGGGGCAGCATGCCTGCTGCCGCCGGGTGACTCTCCTATCTGGGCCTGTGCGTGCACGTGCATGTGTACTCCTGCTGCATGCTTGTGAGTGCAGAGGGCCGCCCCTCAGCCCAGCCAAGGAGCTGGGGAGAAAGAAGGGAGAAAGCCCCTGCATGGTACCCCCCAGGGTCTGAGCCCAGACCTGCCTCTTTTAGGCCCCCCAGATCTGCACTGAGCATCGTGGGGCACTCAACCCAACGTTTGCATAGAAAGCTGGGCTCCTATATCTGTACTACCCCAGGCCTAGCAAAGGGATAGTGGGGACACTCTTAATTACACCCATGAATTATTCTCAAATGGCTCTATCCAACCAGGCTCAGGGTAGTGGTGCCTGCCCAGAGCTGGGAGCCTAGCCTGGGTGTGCCAGGCTCTGGGGCCTCAGTCTGGAAGGAAAGCCGGCAGGGGTCCTGGCCAGGCCTCCTGGCCCCTCCTTTCTCTTCCCTGCCTGCTATGGCCTCACCTCCCCCACCAGTGTGCAGAATTCACCCACTGCCGCTTGGCTGTCTTAGGCTGTCTTATCTGGCGGCAGCCAGGGGGTGGAGCAGATCCGACTCCCCCAGACCCAGCAGACCCACTCTGTTATCTTGCCCCCGCAGCCTCCTCCCGCCCCTAGCAGCCTCAGACCTTTCCGCTCCTCTTCCCAGCATCCTCTTGGCCTTGCTTTGTCTGCAGTTGTCTTTTTTCCTGCCTTTCCCTGTCTATCTTCTCTCTCTCCCCAGGGCATGGGTGTGTGTGTGTGTGTGGGGGGGTGTCCCAAGGCTGGGCTCACTCCACTCCCAACATATCAGCTGGAGCATGTCTTGCCCAAAGTGGGAGCCTGACCCTGTGCCTGCAGCTAGGGACCCACCTTCACTCAAATGAGTCACTTCGGCTAGGGGCCAGCTGGGTGGGGGCATCTGGGCTGGAACCCAGGCACGGCACTGCCCTACCTCGTAACCTCCAGCAATTGCTCTGCTTTGAGCCTTGCTTCCTATTGGAGCCAGATAAAAGTGGTACAGGGACGAAGTGGTGGGAGGGCTCTACCCCTGGCTTATGCCTCCTGTTGGCAAGTTCCCTCCCCCACCCTTCGAGAGGCTGGGTGAGAGCAGTGGGTATCCCCTGTCTCCATCTGAGAGGCCCGGGCAAGCTCAGCCCCAGCTCCCTGGGCTGTGGATCTGAAGTGGGCTCTGCCAAGGGAGTATTTCTGTGAGAGTCAATACTCAGGCAGATGCGTGGAGGGAGTGAGAGAGGCAGAAATGCATTTTATCGACTGCAGACATTATTTCCCTGGGTTGGAAAGAATTGTTAAGAGACTGATGCACTTATTGTGACTTATTGTGCACCGGGACAGCTTGGCCCTTGCCCCGCAGCTGGGCAGCAACTTCCCCTTCTAACCAGTGGGGATCTCTGGGGATAGGGGACCTGTCAAGAACATGCAGGGCCGGCAAACTTGGTGTGTGCCTAACTCCACACAGAGCTTCAAGGTCCGAGTTCTGGCCAGGTTTCCCTGAATCCCAAAGAGACCTAGAAGAGGCCCTGGGGCTCTGCAGCACCCCAGGACTTGGTGAAGACACTGTCCCACCACCACCACCTAAACAAGTCTTGCCCGATAGATGATGGAGTGCTGCCACCTGGTGGTCACCAGCAACACAGTCCCGCTCCTCCAGGATGCAGTCTCCAGGGCAATCTCCCCCCCCCACCCCACAACACCCCACCTGTCTCTGAGGGCATTGGTCCCTGGGGAATCAGGGTGGCTGATGGATGGACTCTGGGTGCCCTTGAGACCCCCTCAGCCAGACTGCATGCCTGGGGAGCTTAGCTCAGGCCTGGCTGCTCATCTGGGCTTTGAAACTCGTTTGATGCATGGCCATGACAGCTGCTCCTGGACGGCCCTCAAAGCCCTGAACTTTGCAGCAGCTGTCCCAGCCAAGGGCAGGCTGGACTTGGGGTCCCTGAAGGCTCCCTCTAGTTCAGAAAGAGATCCTTCCAAATTCAGAATTGGGATTTCCCTGATCGGGACGTGTGCACTGCACTTGCTGCGCCCCCTTTTAAAGCATGGATGGTTAGGAGGAATCGAGACCCTGTGGGCAGGGCAGAACATGCTTATCCCTGGGCTTGGGGTCGGAGCAGACCCTGCTGGGCTGGTAGGGGGATGACTGCGCCCTTGGAGCTTTTAGTCTCAGATCCTCAGGGAGTGAGCCATTCAGCACCAGCAGGATTTCCCAAATATTTCACACGAGAGATCCCAGTCAAGGTACAGCCCCAAGAAATGGGGCCACAGGGTCAGATGCAAGGTGAGGGCTGCAGTCACCTGGCTAGGTATTTTGGTGACAGGTGTAGCTGGAGAGCAGGCTAGAAAGCAGGAGGGACCGCCAGCTTCTCTGGGGCTGGATCAGAGCACTAAGAACAGACACTAACTTCATGTTTATAGGAAAGCCCACGCCGGTGCTGACAGATGATGCTGTGGTCCAAGAGTCTTCATGGGAGCCTTGAGCAGATGAGAAAAGTGACTGTCAGCACTAGACAGCGTGGGACTGATTCAAGTGCCCATCCTGGTGTAGGGAAGTCAATTTGAGGTTCAAGATGGTTGACGGAGGCCTGACTCCCTTGCCAGGGCTCAGCTGTGGCTTCCCAGGGAGGCGGCTTCTACTCAGCCTGATGAGCTGGGTGCATGTAATTAAGAACTTCCCAGATCCCATGTGTGCTCACACGTGGAAGCGCCTTCCAGGCTGGCCATCAGGTGTGCCTAATGAGGCTGCTTGTGACTGCTCAGGTGCAAAGAGCACCAGTAGCTCCATGCTGCTGCAGGGGCGCTGGAGGTGGGGCTGGTCTCCTCTCCCCTGGAAGATGGGAATCTGTAGGTTGCAGCCTCATTTGTGAGTTCCCAAGTCTTACTCCACAGAAGCCCAGGCTTTTCCATTTGCCTATCTACCTGGTGAAGCAGGGCTCAAGCTCTCCCAAGCACCCCCTGGGGAGCTGGGAGCTGAGGACCCATGCTGTGAAACCCCTCCTGAGCACTTTTCATCCAATTTTATAAGGGCCAGACCTGCCTGAAAGTAGGAAAATGTGACCCTCCACGGTAGCTGTAGAGTTCCAGCTTTAAGAACAAGTCCCCCCCTCCTCCTTGACTACAAGCCCAACGTGGAGCCTAAGCACTCAGTTCAGCCAGACCAGCAGCATGGGTATCCCATCATCACCTTCTCATCCTGGCAGCAGATTCAGAGCCAGGCACACTTCTTACCCTTGTCAAGCATAGTCTTGCTGGCCAAAATGACAAGGATGGGAAGACATAATTTAGCATGGAAAACCCTGCAATGTCCCTGAGCACTCTCCTCAGCAGCTCAGGTGACAGAAGTGGAGTTCTGCAGGGGAAGGGAGATGGCCGCCTGGGCATCTCGACAGCAGGGAGTGGACCAGGTGTCACCTGTAGCATGGCCTGCAGAACTACAGGCCCCACTCCTGCACATCTGGAACACTCTGGGAAAACTGAAGCAGCACAGTAAGTGCTCTCACTCTTTGGTCTTTAGAAACTGGAAGTGAAAATTGAGTCAATTTAGAAACTGAAACTTGAGTCAATTTTCACGAAGAGTTTTAAAACATGTTAACAAACTCTTGAACTTAAAAATGTGTAATGTGATCAGGACATTGAAAATACTATAAAATACTGCCTTATAAGCAACTTGAACACACTTATTTTATCGCCAGGCTTGACTGGCTCAGACATGCATTACCTACCCACCCTGTCACCCAAGAATAAAGACACAGACACTCATTTTCCAAGGTATTTCTTTTGTAAAGGAGCCAGATTTGGCCACTAGACTGAAAATCTTCCAAAATTCTGTACAAATGTGTAATATACAAATATACACGAGTCTTTTGCCAAGAAAAGACAGCACGACAACAAATGACAGGCGGCTTTGGTGTCACATACCACCTAGGGCATCTTCAGCCCCCCCAAGAATGCGAGGGGCTGATGGACCACTACATAGGCTACACATGTAAAACACACTACATTACAGTATGTACACTTAAGTATAAAAGACCCACTGTCCCCTCGGCCAGCTCACAAGCCCTCTCTGGCAGGAACGAAGGCCATCTACCCGACAACCCATATGAGGGGAACTCCTGTAAGTGGGAGAACCTTGCAGAATGAAGTGGTTCACCCTAAGAACTATTAACAGCACAAGGCATGCCCTTAAAGAGACAGGTGGCAAGAATTCAGGAGATGGACCATTCCTCGTGCTCACTCCATCTCAGTGAACCGGGCAAACATGGCCTTCCGGACAGCATCTTTGTAGGAATCCGCACCTGACAGGCCATATGCGCTGCCTTTGGCTCCGAGGCCAGCTCCTTTTAGCCGGACTTGAGCCTGGAGGAACAAAACCGCTGTCAGCAGCTGGCAGGTAGGCTATGGATTGCTACCATCCCCTCTCATCCAGTCCACTCCCCATGGAGCAGGACCACCCACTAGGAGACTGGAGAGCAGAAGTTTGCTATGAAGACAGGGATTTCTGAACTGGAGATCTACAGCAGCTTTAAAGTCTGAAGGAATAAAATGGGCCAAGCAAGACAGCAGACAGAGACACATCCCCTGACCCCCAGGGCCCAATGCCTGCTGAGCAAGCATCCGTGCTTTCTAGAAAGGGCCCGAAGCACTCCAGTGAAGCCCGGGGAAGGCCTCGTAATTATGGGCACAGATCACAACAGGACAGCCTGGTGTCAGCAGAACTCGCTTGCACAGGTTGAACAGTCTGTAAGTCTGACCTAGCAGTGCTGCCAGGGTGGAAAGGGAGCCAATGACTGGCGGTGCTCTCGTCTAAAGGCCAGTGGATGGGGGCCTCCAATCCTGGGACTCTTTCTCAATCTGGGCTCTGACCAACTAAAGCAGCGGTTCTCAACCTGTGGGTCGCGACCCCTTTGGAGGTCGAACGACCCTTTCACAGGGGTCACCGGGTACTCGTATGTGGGCGTATCTGCATGTGGGCCTGGAGACAGATAGAAGAGTGGTGTCTTGGTTCCTAAGACCATCGAAAATATGTGTTTTCCGATGGTCTTAGGCGACCCCTGTGAAAGGTTGAGAACTGCTGAACTAAAGGATTTCTTATCATGGACAACAGTCCTACTAAATTATAATCTGCTTTATATATAACCAAAATCACTTACAAAGAGATTAAAGTACAGTACCTTTTAAAAATCCAATTGAAGCTACACGGGTCTCAGCTGGTATTAGGTAAGGCTTTGTTTATAACAAAGGACATAGAAATACACAGTCCTCAGGAGAAAACAGGTTTTACCCCAAGATATCAAAAGATCAGAAAAATCAAGAAGGGTGCTGCACCACTCCTCCCAACTGACATCTTAAAAGGAGGGTGAAGTAAGGGAGGGCTCAGGGAACAGGACTCCCACTTGGTGATGACGTGACTCAGGAGACCACCCTTTTATGTAAGGTAAGTTGTCCTTGGGTCCCAGGCCCTATGGACGCATCTATCTCATCTCACTTTGGAAGCCCAATCCCACTGCTTACCTCTATGGGGGCTGTGATGCCTTGACACTTTCTTCCTAAACCCGAGCCTTCCCGCCAACCCATGGCCTGCAGCATCTTGTTGCCAATGTTACTGTGGTCAATGCCATCTTTGGTGGGCTGCTCGTAATTCCTGCCGGCGGCAAACACAGAGTTACTTAAAACAGCCCAAGCCCAGCTAATGAAGTGGGCAATGCGCACAACACATACACAGTGCCAGCATCAAACTGCTTCTTGCGCTTGGGCTCTGGAGGTTCTGGAATGCCGTATTTCTCCCGTCTCTCTGCGGCTCGATCTCGGTATTTCATCTACGCGGGAGAACAAACACTGCTAGAGATATCCAGACTTCAATCTGTAACAGCCTAACGCACCCTCACTCCAGGACCTCGAGTATTTTCTCAGTCTGGAGTGTGGCCTTGAGTGGTCTAAGACACTGTTATGTCCCAGTTTCCCGCGGCACTCAGTCATATCTAAGACAGCAGGTTGGGAGATGGACTGTGTGGAACCTGGGGCGGAACTATGTCTCCAACAAGCAGTTTTATTTAGTCAGCCACCCCTCATCACACTCCTCAACCAGTGCCAACGTCCTAGAGGAAGAAAAGGGCGGAGCTGCCATTTCTCCTCAGCATTTGGATAGGCCCACCTCCAGGGACAGACAGTGCCAAGGAGGCTTCCAGGGACCTACTGAGCACTCCCTGGGTAGCTGGCACCATAAACAGTGGAAAAAACAGGAAAGCAAAAGCCCTAACTTCAGGTACCTCAGAATTACTTGGGGTGGGAAGTAACTTGCCCACTGGTTCATTTCTAACCCATAGGCTCCTATTTGCATTGAAAACCCCGCCTGGCTGGCCCTCAACCTGCCTCATTAACTACCAAATACCTGCCAATTACCCTGATCCCTGCCACAATGACCCCGACCAGAGCCCACTGCTTCCTCCCATGTCACCTGCAATTGTCTGATGCCCTGCTGTCCCCTGGGCCTAATCTGAAGCCTCCATCATCACCCACGAGGGGTTCCCTGGTGGGGCCAAGAGATCCCTCTCTCCTTCCTCAAATCCAGTGTCCTTCACAGGCAGGTATCTGGCGTCCAGGACTTGTGAGCAGTCTTCAGAGTGTCTTCTGTCTGTTCACCCTCATAGAGGGATAGTGCAGGGCTAACAGAGTACAGATAGCCTGGGTCCAGCCTACATGAGCTGCAGTGGCCAGGTGAAAAGCATGTGACAACCCTACCCTGCCCCTGGGGCCTGGAAGTGCTACAAATAAAAGCTAAAGGCAGAGACCCCAAGATACTCTTAAAAGTGGCACATCGCCTGTCACTTACCTCTCTCTCCCTCAGCTCCAAGGCTTCCAGCTCCTGCTCGCTCAGCCTGGATCGCCGGTAGATGTCCATGTTTTGCTATACAAGAGATTTTAGACACAGTAAGAATTCGGACCTCCTAATTTGAAACATCTGAGCATTATCAACACCTACCATAGACTCAGAGTCAAAGCCCAATGCAGTACACCACGCAGGAAAACCTGAGCCCGGTGTGTATGGAGCCGCCACGCTCCCTTCCACTTTACATTTGGAGCAGACTGTGGGCATACCTCGTTTCACTGAGCTTCGCTTTACTGTGCTCCAGAGACCCCCCCACCAGCAAAAAGATTACAACTCGCTTTGCCGCAGGGGTCTGGAATGGAACCTGCAACGTCTGAGGTATGCCTATGTAATCAGGAAGAGCCTTCTAACAGGCAATCTTCCAACGAAGTATTTACTGAACTTCACTACTGTCAGGGCTCTCTCGCTGTCGTGTCTCGTGGCCTCCCTCCCCTGCCTGTTCAGCTTGGAGAAGCACGGCACCTTGTGGAGGTCTGAGAGCTGCTGGTGCCTGACCAGAGCGTCTCTGTTTGGGAACTGGCGCCGGCACAGCAGGCAGGCCATCTTCTTCCAGTCGGCCAGCTTCTCTTCCTCACTCTCGAGTCTCTCCACTAGCTCCTCTTCATTGTCACTGTCACCACTGTAAGCAGCAACCAGGCCCCTCTGGGGACAAAAGGAAGGTGGTCATTGGAAATGTACCACATGGAGAGAGCAATGGTTACGTAGCTAGATAAAGCAAAGTGTAATTCAGATGTGGGAGGGCTCCCATGGCTCTACACCACACTTCAGAAGTCCATCGCACCCCATCCAACCATATGGAGCAGTCGGGTCCTCGAGTGCTGGGCCTGTCAGCCTCCCTGGTACCAACCCTCTTGGGGCCCAAGAAGACTCCCTGGATGGAGAGTCTTCAAACTACTGACCATATAGGAAATCCCCAAATACAACAGACAAAGCAACAGCCCGCACAGACCAGTATCTATCAAGTAAAATATGCTTTTTCTTGTCTTAATTTTCTCTTTCCAGACCACGAAAACTCTCTATTTACAAATGCAACGAAACTCAATTAATGGAGCTAAGGCACTCAGGCCTCATTCACGGCTCCACCTCACCTGCTCGCACACAGGAAAAACAAAGCCCTGGACGTGGGTTTTATGTGCAGGAGCTGCTCCAAACACCCACTAACAGCGACCACTTCCAGTTTCAGGTACAAATCACATTACCCAAGATGCAGCTGAGATTCAGAGTGAGACAAAGCACAGATAGGGTCTTTAAAACACCAGTGGTGCTTCCTTACTTTGAGGGGATTGTCCTCGTCTCCATTTCGCACCAATTCAGGGATGAGCTGCTGCCTCTCAGCTAAGGCTCCCTGGGAAAGAGAGAGCAAGTAAGCCTCAGGTATTACTTCAGTTCCCATTAGAAAGTACGGCTATTCCTGCTGTTGTTACCTTCTTCTCAAAGAGAGCAAAGCCAGCATCTGCTGCAGCGGATTCTCTCCTTTCTTCTTCTCTCAAGGAATTCACAGGTTGAAAGCTGTTTTTAAAATTTTCTTTCTGCTTGTTTAAACTCTTGGCCCAGCGTTCCATGTCTTTGGCAATCTAATGTCAAAACCACCACCACAAAAAAACATTTAGGTAGTGAGATTTAGAAAACACTTTAGTCTCCTCTGCTATGACAATAAGCCATACGGGTCTTATCTCAACCACATGCTCTGTAACAAAACCCCTTTTGCACTTCCTTCTACCTGGAAACATCACCATGAGATGCTAATGCATACAATCAAAGTCATTAATGAATATGGCTCAAAAGCCTGTGAGTCTTCCAGGATCCCCCTGCTCCCCCAAAGTATGTAGGGAAACCAATAGACAGACAACACTTTAAACTGCAAATTTAATGTAAATAAGATGTGTAGCCCAGTTTTTAAGAATCCAAATACAGCTGATATAAATGCCATAAGCAAAAAAACCACAATGGGTCGGCCGAGTGGCGCGATGGTTAAGAACTGGCTTGGGACGCCAGAGGGCCCCGGTTCGGATCCCACATATGAGGGCCAGTGACACTGCCCTCCACAGCTAAGATGCTGAACAACAGCTCAACCTGGAGCTGGGCTGCCGTGAGTTGCCGGCGACGGCGTAGGCTGCAGCCCCTGTGGCAGTGGGTTGCCATGGGCTACCGTACGTAGCCAGCAGCCAGCGTGAGCGGCCAGCAGCCGCAGTGAGCGGCCGTCCAGAAGCCGGCGACTGATCTGCCTCGCCAGGGAAGAGCGCAATGATGGTGCCAACTTGGGCCAGTGAAGCAGCGTCCTCCACAACTAGACTGAAGAACAAAAGGACAGCAACTTGTCTGTTCCCCTTCCCCCAATTCCCCAGCACTGTTCCCATCCTCCCAATTCCCCAACAAAAATCTTAAAAAAAACAAAAACAAAAAAACCCCCACAAAAAGTTAAACCCAATATCCCGGAGAGAACTGTGGGTCTCTGGTTGGGTCACGTTCTCACCTGCTGGGCTGTTTTGCTCTTGGGTTTCTCCTTCTTTTCCTTCCCTTCTTTTGCAGGAGGTAGGCCCGTCTGCTGGTGGGAGCTAGACTCCGCGGCCGGCACATAGGTCTCTTTCTCTCCATCCCAGTAAAGGTACTGCTGAGTTAAGGAATTGTAGTAGTACTAGGGAAAAAAATACAATTAATGCAGACTTTCTGCTATGTCAAACCATTGTTTTGTCAAAAAACCCAAGCATACAGACATAAAACATGCTGCAGACCAGTCACACTTCCTGCTTAGAGGGGCTGTACACTTTAGTGTAGGTGAGGATGAACCAGCCAGCAAAGGTATGAAACTTCTTGGGCAAAAGTAGAGTATGGCTTCTTCTCAGGAGTCTAGTTCCCATTAATCTAATCCCTGGGCCTGGAGGGCACCCAAAGAACTGCTTTCCATAGAGACCATTTATACGAACCAGGTGGTTCAGGAGCTTTTACTCATACATGACAACCAGGTAACAGCTCACCATCCGGTTCGACCATACACAACCCTCTGCACACCGAGGCAATAAAACACCACTAGCTCAGGAGCCTGGAAGGAGGTGACGGGTGAAGGAACCTTATCTGAAGTCTGTGGGAAGCACTGCCACAGCAGATAGGAGCACCTGTCTGCTCTCTCATTCCCTAGTCACTCGCTCTACATGCTCAACAGGGACACAGGAGAGGCTGTCATGTCTCTTCTGGGGAAAGTGGTGTGGGTCACAGACATAGGAATCACAATGTCTGTGGCCACCAAGAATTGCCTGGGAAAGGCAGTTCTCTCGTTTGTCAGACTTCACAAACAAGAGACATGAAAGAACCACACAGGCTCAGGCAGGTCCCACACAGCTTCACACCTCTCTCTCAGAAACCACAAGCTCTCAATGCCAAGTTCCTGTTAAAAGCACTTATTTTATTATTCTATATATACAACTCCTGGTCATAAATAGTTGTTTATTTATGGACTGTTAAAGTTGATTTTTCTCTTTAAAAATTATATATACCACCAAAAATAAAACATCACCCCACATATCTGCTAACTTCCACCCGCAAGAATACACAGGGGTGCTAAGTAAAAGAAGCTAGACACAAAAGGTCACGTATTATCTGACTGCATTTATCTGAAACGTCTAGTATAGGCCAATCCAGACAGACACCAAGCAGACAGTGGCCTCTGGGGTGAGGAGGTGCTAGGGAGTGAGGCTTAAAGGGCACAGGGTTTCTTTTTGGGATGATAAAAATGGTCTGGAATAGACAGTAGTGGTGGTTGCACAACACTGTGAATACACTAAAAAAACACTGAATTATACCCTCTAAATGGTTAAAACGGTGAATTTTATCTCAATTAAAAAAATATATGGAAGAAAAATCACAATTGAAAACTTCTATCTAGGTCTTCACAGAAAAGTGAAGTCACCTATAAAATTTTTTTGTTTTGTTTTGAAAATTTATTGGGGAACACTGCATTTTTCCAGGACCCATCAGCTCCAAGTCAAGTACTTGTCTTCAATCTTGTTGTGGAGGGCACAGCTCCTTGGCCCCGTGTGGGAATTGAACCGGCAACCTTGGTATTATGAGCCTGTGCTCTAACCACTTGATCTAACCGGCCGCCCTGAAGTCACCTTTAAATTTTAATTTGACAAAACAGTCCACGGCAACACAAGTCAGAAGAATGGTTACTGAAGGGGGAGGGTACTGGCCGGCAAAGGGCCATGAGGGAACCGGCAGTGTACTGGGAATGTGTATAGGTGTAAACGTTCAAAGAACTGCACACTTCAGTTTTGTGAATTTTTCTGTATGTATATTATACCTCAAAACAGTTTTTCTAACCCATAAATTAAACATTTAAATCCCAAATTAAAAATTATATCTTTATAGTTTTGAAGAAGTTAAAACTAATCTGGGTCAGTTAATCCTTTGCAGAGGATGTTTCATTTTATGACTCATAAATGGACTAAGTGAAACTAAGCCATTTCCAGTGGGACTGAGGAGGAAACCAGTAGTTACCTGTGAGTTGGGGTCATAGTACAGCCCTGTTGTTGGATCATAGTAATATCCTGACGATTCATCATACTGGTACGTGGATGTGTCAGGCACTGCTGCAAAAGCAAAACCCAGCATACAGTCATCCCATGTAAGGAACCGGCTGTATTTAAATTCTAGGCCGCCGAGATGCAACAGGCCTTAATGGTCTTCTTCTCTCATATCCCCATGTGTCCCTCTGACACCCACAAAGGGAGAGGAACTTATTAAACAAAGGCAACAACTAGGACCTTCCAACTGTCAATAGCCCCATGAGGTTTGGCTTACCATATTTGGTACCAGGAACTACACCAGTGGGGGAAGCAGCAGGGGCCTGTGTACTTGTGCTAGTGCTAGGCTGTGCTTCCTCAGTCTGGAAAGAACAGCAGCTTCAATATAATTTCAACTGTACAGCCTCTGAAGAGAACTAAATCACTGCAATCATCCAGGAGGAAGGGCTCCCCTGACACACACACTGCAGCAACGATCTAAGGCAACCCTTGAGCCAAACACATGCTGACAACTTTCCTCCTACAGGTCAAGTTGAAGCATGCAGAAAGTATAAATATACCCTGTTTGGAATCTTACATTTAAAATATAAACACAAAATTATTTTATTATCTAATACTATCAGACATAAGACAGGTGAGGCTGGAATGTGTATTATTCAATCCTGGCTCGTAGAGCAGGAAAGGATAACACTTGTACAGCAAAACCAAGTTTTCCCGACAGTCACCAATTCTGTATTTAGGACAACATGATTACCGGAGAGCTGGGTGGATTGGAGGTTTGATTATACAGCTGGGGACTCTGGGACACTACAGCCGCTGAGGTGGTGGTCACCGCTGTGCCTGATGATATAAACACAGAGGTTAGGAAAAGCTCCAAGCCAAACATCTTTATCTGTAATGCCCAATCTAGCCTCCTGTCTTTGTATATGTCAGTTCTTAATTAGCTAATTCCCACTAAAAATCCTGGACCTATGACATTTTCGTTTTTGTAATCCTACTAGAACGTGACACACAAAGAGTGTACAATGGCTAAGAAGAAGAAAAGGGAAGAAAGAATCCATATCTACTCTGGGGTTGAGAAAAGATTTAACTTGTAAGGCTTTCATAATTCTGGAACAAAAACTAAAGCAAAGGCTTCTTACAGTGGCCCTTTTGATTAATGTCTGGGCACCAGACTCTAGGGCCACACTGTTTGCTCCTGAACCTACGTGGGCACCCATGATTCCTAAGAACACAGAGGGGAAATACAGAGTTGAATTCCAAGAATGAACACTCATCATGACATGGTCTCTAAGAGGCTGTGCTCAGTTCTTGGTGAACACGAGCAGTTCTAATCTTCCCCAGCACCTTTGGCACATGGTGACAACCCTGAAGGTGCCCCCCAGGCTTGCAGGGAAATGGACTCGTGGCTGTGGGTCTAGCTAGAACATCTAGGTGCATCTCCTCAATCGCAGCTGCTTAAACAAGACAAAAGGGAGGTGAAGTTTACTACCTGATGCAGATGATGCATCAGATTCCAATCCTCCAGCTTGTTGCTGATAAAACTGTTGGTAATCCTGTGAGTACTGAAGAAAAGTCCACCGTTAAAGCTGCTATTCTCACACATACTCTGGAGACCAGAAGTTGGATGCTGCTCAAATCTACCTACCTGAGCGTACTGGGCATAGCCATCTTGGCCTGGCTGCAGGTAACTGTAGTCAACACTGCCTCCTTCGCCACTCTGAGACTACAAAACGTCAAAAGAGGAAACAGACAAACTCAGTGGACACTGAGGAAAGAAACTAGAAAGTATTCCCTAAAAACATCCTTGGAGAGCTTCTAAGGCAAGCATCACAAGAGAGGTCACTTCTGTGAATTTGGGCAACAGCAACACACTACTTTCAGCTAAAAGATCCTCCGTCTTACCTGGGTGGATGACCACTGAGCGGCAGCAATGGCTGTACTAGCCACAGAGAAGGCGCTAACCCGGTTACCATCTGGGAGGACCAGGTCTCTGAAACCACAAAGATAAAATCATGTGATTCCATCTCAGTATGCTCCCAACCAGTAACCCCACAAGGCCCATGAAACAGCAATTAACTCCAGCCTTTGTTGGGAGATCTCAAATGTCAGCAAGGCCACCTTTCAGAGTGGGGAGGGGTCTCCATGGGCCAAGTCCTCCGTGGGCAAGTGTCCCAGTAGTACCACTGTTGTACTTTGTACCCTGCCATCTAATAAGGTGTCCGTTGATGAGCCATGATACTAGAAATGGGAAATTTACATTGCTAGACTGAAGCTCTGTATACATGAAGCTATTAGCATGCTGTTCTGGAAGGAAAGATTTCAGATGGGGTTGCGCTACCCTGAAGTAGTTTGCACAGCACATATTCTCAATCCATCTGCCCTGTCTGCCTTTGTCCTACTCTGAAGTTTTCTGGCAACCAGGAAGGGTAGGGTCTCAGTGCAGAGGACACAGGCTTAAGGTACAGTCAGCAAAGCATCCCTGGACGAGTGTGCATATACAACGGTTTGAAGTAAGAACAATCTAGCCACTCACTTTCTGGCACTTTTTGCAAAATCAACGCCAATAGTCTTGCCATCAATTTTCAAAGGAGGATGGAGACTTTGTAATATCTGAAGCAGTTGAGAAGCATCCTGAATGAGAATGTGAAGAAAAACAATTTTGTCATGTAATTAAAAATCTCTTCCTACCACCTACCCCATTCAAAGAAATAGCTTTCTTTTAAAAATGAACAGCAATTCACTATTTGTTGATACAAAACCTTGAAAAAAAAATACTCCTCTTTCCACCAGAATATGAAGGTATCCAGTATTACCAAAAGAGTAAATCAATTTAAAAAAAAACATGAAGGACTAAACTGTGGCTCAAACTTAAGTTCTGCCAGTTATCACCAGTATATGCATTATTTTTACCCCTTATTGAAGTCATCAACCTGTAATTTAGCACTGCAGTAACTGTCACTATGTAGTCTTGAACTCTGGGCTCCAGGAGCTGTATACGTAGTATCACAACTGGATGAACCACATTTGCCTCTTGAAGCCCAGTTTCTTTTAAAAGGAAAGAGTCAATGAGCACCTCACCATTGCAGAAGACAGCTGTACAAATGCGAAGCCTCTGTTCTGCTGAGTCTGTCTGTCTTTTATGAGGCGAATGTTATTGACAGCTAAGGACGCGTAGGGAGACAGCGCTGTCATGATGGAATCCACCACAGTGTGTGGAGCTATGTTTCGAAGTATGATTGCTGGGGGTGAATGAGAACAAATGAGATATATATGCATTCCTACAACCAATGTTTTTCAAGACTGGTTCAAGTACAAACAAATAAATCCACTTTGGGAGGTTCCTCGTGTATCTTTTACTTTGACATAGAGAAGATTCTAAAAACCACTCTTTTATAGGACAACCTGAAGCTGCTCATTAAAAAAGGGTAAGAGAATAAAAACTTCCAACTAAGGTCAACTTCTAACATGAAGGACAAAAGATTATACTTGCACTTACTATCACAGTAGTAATCCACAGACTGAACTGATTCTGTGGTTCCAGGGGGCACTTCCTGTTCAGAGTCTAACAGAAGGGAAACAGAGGGGGAGACTCAGTAATTGAAGACAAACAATAAACCAATGTATTTTTAGTAAAGACATATATTCAAACAAGGTCTTAATTTTAAATAAATGAAGTAATTTTTTAAAAAACTTTTGTGGCTGTAGTTAAACCTCATTAATTTTGACATGGTAAATGTGGAATGCAAAAATTGGACCAGTGGAGGATTGACATGACCTCTGTACTAAAGAAAAGCAGGTGCAGAATGCAAACCAGGCAAGCAGACTTGATTTTGGAAAATAAGAGAACTTAAAAGAACTCTGCCTTTTCATAATCATCAGCAGCATCTATCGAACCTACAGTAAGAAAGTTTAAGGAAAACACACAAGTTACTCATTTAGATACCCTACAATCTAGATATACTTTCCCTCAGGTTCACAGACAACCCAATTAGTCAGGTTCAAATGCATATTCCAAACAGCTGAAATCTGGGCTTACCAAACTTGTCTGCTCCACATCGGAAGCATTTTAGTCTTTTCCTGAAATTGTTAAGGCAGCACTGGAAAAAAAAAAAGTTTTACCTGTAATTATTTCTCACAGTAGGCCTGGCTTACTAGTAATACCGTGGATTAGAGCAACAGGGTCATGGACAAGTCTCAGTAAGCAACATAAAAAGGAGAAAGTGATTATCATACATCCAAGACAAAGGGGTATTAACCTAAAAACTTGGAATGCTTCGCTATGTGAATTTTTCCAAGAAAAACAAATCTTGATGTATTTTGAAGTAGAATTCTATTTTTATCAAGTTGGGGGAAAGTTTCAGTTCACCCCAAAACCTTAAGCAAGCCAAAGTTCTTCCTTGTATCAGGAGAGCACTAACTATATGGACCACTCTATATACACAAACACAATGTAAATGGAATACTGTCTAGTCCCCTACTGGACATGGGACACATGTAGAACTAAGTCTGAGCACTCTCAAAATGTCAATGGCAACACCCAAGTTCAAAATGGTGCACTGGTGACAGAAACATAACAGACCTTACATAACTTGAGCAGGGTTCACAAGGATTTTTGTTAATGTACTTAAGGACATGCCAAAAGTTGAGAGCTCTAGAGTTCAACAAACAGTAAAGTGAAACAACCCTAAAATCTTAAAACATGGGTTTGAACCTGGATCTTAATAAAATCTCTTGTGTTTTAGGGATTCTGTCCTCTCATATGTATACAGGATGACCCAAAGAAAGACACAAAGCACAAAAATCACCCTATGATAAAAGCTGGTGATTGTGTACTTCTGTTTCCTTGTTTGGACAAACACACACATAAACAGAAACAATAAAACCCCAAAGGCATTCTGCCTATTTGGGGAGAACACAGGCTTACTTACCTTGTTACAAAGCCAATCTTCAAACTTAGGTCTGGGATTGCTATAATGCATTGCAATGTGCTTTCCTTGAATCACCAACTTTTTCTGTAAAAAAAAAAAAAAAGTAATTAGTTATTCCCATTGTGGGGAACATGTGTCCATTTTCCCAGGGCAGAGCACACTTCGGAAAAATCAGTGCTCTGGAATTAAATGGACAACATACGGGGAGGACCAACCACCGCCACCTATACTCTGCCCATCCAATCCTTCAGATAGGCAGTAAGAGAATGGGATGCGGAGTAAAGGTAAACGGAGTCAGGGAGTGCTGAGAAAGCTGCCAAACACTATACGCTGACATGCACCAGGCCGTGTCTCCAGCAGAGACAGAAGTCCTAACATTCAGCATTGACAGGCTGCCTGAGAGTGACAGTCTATTTCAAAAAGCAGAAAACACAACTCTCCCAATTCTGAGGTTGTCTCCTACTTAAGCCCTTAGCATGGTGTCCTTGGGCTTTGCTTCACTTTGCCCCCAGTCCCCCATCCTTATGCAAAAGTAAGCCTTCATATTTCCCCTTCCCTCAAACTCCTGCTTCAGGATGTATCCTTTGGGGGACAAGGGAAGGGAAACTCAATTTAAAAGGGAATCTGGTTACAACTCTTTCTCAGGAGGAACTATTCTGAATGCCATCGACTCTAAAAGAGCTAAATGAGATTTCTTCCTGCCAACTGCAACCATGTAATGTCCTAGGTGACAGATGTGTTTTTCTTCGAAACAGATGGTACTCTCTTCAATATGAGTAACCAGGAGGCCAATGAAGTTTCTTCAGGGGGCTAGGAAGTTTATAAATGCTCGTACACCACCTCAGCCTTCAAGTCAACCACGTGACTAAAAGGGACTTAATTTTAAAAGGTCAAAACTCCATGCTCAATCAGTCTAGCCAAGAGTATAGCTAGCACCTGCCCCCAAAGAGCCTTCATTTAACAGGAGCACCTTTTTCTGTTTTGAGGGGAAAGGAGTGGGGTGTTCTGACACTATCAGAACAGATTTAAGTAGGTTAGCTATCCAGATTTTTAAAAGGAGTCTAACCCCTCTAAACATACATACTGTTGAGCAATTTGGTTCTTGCAAATCCTGAAAGAATTAAGACATGCTGTGCACATTGTCTTTGTAATATCTAAAGGCAAGACTGCATGTCTGGCCAAGAGGGAAAGAGCTAAAGGGCCATCCACTCCTTGTGTTGTACAGAAGCAAAAATAAAGAAGCTGGGAGATATGTCAACAGATCATCCCACTAGGAGAGATGTGTGCTAGGGGAGACTCCAAACTACCACTGAGTCCCTAATCCTACTGACCTTTTATTTCTGGAGTGAATTTGAGCTGTAATGAAGTATTACACATTAGCATAGCTTTGTATACATTAAAATTGTGGAGATTTAAAAAAAATGTCTTACAGGTTTTAATTTCTTAGGAGTTTTAAACTCCTAGGCAAGTCATTCTGATACATCCACTACATCAAAGGATGCTGTCACATCAAGAAAACAGACTCACATGAAGTTTGTGTATGTTCTGAATTTACTAGGATGGTGTCCATGGTATGAAATGGATGAAGCTCTACTTTTACAAGATCAGGTTGTCACCTCTGGGTTAAGAAAATGAGAGGCTTAAAAAATCTAACAAATCAAGTCAATCAAAATGATACCCTCATTAGTGAGTCTTGTTATAAATGGCAATATATAAACAATCAAAGAATATAACACTTATGGGTGACAAATCATAAATGCTGCAGAAAAGCAACATAATGAGTTAAGCAAACTTCCCAGAATGCACTTGGTTAAGGCATTTAATACTGTGCTTTGGAGTTCTGGCAAAAATGTTATTTAAGTGCCAAGCACTGAACATTACCTTGACACTTCAGTTAATGCTACATCAAAGAACCATCAATGATTCTCTTTGAACAGACTGTAACAGGCGTTCTCAGGGAGATTAGAATGTTAATGCCACTCTAACTAGATTAGACAGCAGCAGGACACCAGCTCCCAGGCTAATCTCATCAGACTTATTGTTGATACATTCTACTAGGTCCTTAAATAGTCCTTGAAGACCCATATGAGCAGTAATACCTCCAGGAGGCTTATGGTCTCCAAGCAGGAATAAGGAATTATTTATAAAATGTCTGAAGCAGACTTTTATTATATTCTCTTCACTGTTGAAATTGAGAGTTAGATAGTCTAAGATTACTCTCAATGGACATAACGGATAGGAACATAATCAGGTAGGGGAAAACGGAAACATCAAGATGTTTTGGTAATTACCAGACAGGTCTTCAGTGGTTAACAAAGCCCTGTCAGGTAGCCATGTTTAAAGGCAGAGCAAATTCAGCAGTGCAGTCCTTGGTACTATATTTTCTCTAGTAATATCAATTTTAATATATACAAAGCTTTTTTTATAAAAAAATCACTCCTTTGGAACAAACCACTCCTTCAACCTTTTGTTTTTTTAATTGTACAGACTTGTTCCATTTTCATGAATATCTAGACTTGGTGAGTGAAGCAACCTGATTGGCTTCCATCCAGCTGGTAGCATCTTGCAAGTGATAAAACTCCACGAAGGCGAAACCACGGCTTACACCTAGAGACAGCATTCAGATATAGACGGGATACTCGTGTTAGTCAGTTCCTTTATAACAGGTGAATCTCTCTCCCACTGCTTCAACACTGCGTGACAAAGCCAATTGGGAAGCAGCTTTACAAATGTGACTTGACTTGGGGATCTTCTTGATACTTTGCCATGGCAAGGAACCAAGCCGCCTGAACTAAATGCCATCGATTTGATTCCACGCTTAAAAAGTAACCATGCAACCGACTACAAACAGTCAAACAAGGAGTTTATAAATCACTACTTACCGAAAGAAGAAAAAGTCCCTAAAAACAAAGTTTTTAAAAGGTCCTCAGATGCTAACATCGTTTTCAAAGAGTCACATTCCTTAGCCATGGCAAACCTTTCATTCTGAATTCATGTGCTTGAAGACTGGGGGTATCAGGATGGTCTTTAGGGACTGACGTGGGAATGGGGAAGAGAACCAGAAGAGCAAGAACTAAGCAAGCTCTCACCTGTTTTCCTCTTCATCAGCCTCACGTCCGCAGGCTGAGGGCCTTCAAAGGACTCCATCATTTCTCGAATCTGCAGAGTTTTACACATTTAAAGTAAAAGCTTTAGCCACAAACTATTCCACACCAAAGAAAGTTCAAGGACATGGAATTACATCAACTGCTTAATTAGCCAAGTTTATAATTTCCATCACCAAATGCAATTATTCTAAAAATGGAATAAAAGGAACACTTCTCGCAGAAATCAATGTATTATCACAGCCGTGGAGACATTCTTTATATGCTGCCTGGGAATTTCCTTCAGGGACAACTATTTATGTTGTGATACACAGTCTTGCTCATGGTATGCTGTCCCTCAAGCCTTCCTCCTTCAGCCTAATCTCGCTGTCCTTTGTTCTAAAGGACTAGAGGGAAAATGAGATTTAAAAGAGGCAGAGGATGTGTGGTTGTCCTTTGAAGTACATGACCAAGAATCAACAGCCAAAAAATGAGGAACTCCCCTTAAGACTAACGTTTTCTGCACAACATCTTAAGAATTTTCTTACATTTACTTCAATGGTGAAAAAACAAAGCTCATACATTGTTAGGGTCCTAATAAATCAAAATAAACATTAATTAGGCCTAGAGGAAACAATTTTGGCTCTTAGGTTTGTTACTGATGTCAGACCAAGACCTTACTGCAAAAGACAATGTTAAAAAATACATTAATCTCTTTATCAACCATACCAGAAAGCAATGCTCTCAGGAAAAAAAAAAAAAAAGGCCTAATTTGTGAAATAGAGATTCTTAGTGGCTCCAACTTTCCATAATTATGTGCAAAGGCTGTAGGATTATATAGCGGATCCTTGTTACTTGTGGATTCCGAATCTGCAAATTTGCCTACTCACTATATTTGTAACTCCAAGCCAATACTTGCAGCACTGTCATGCGCATGTGCAAAGCAGCGAAGGCTCTGAATCACCCAATGCACATGTTTTTGTCTGAAGCAACGCCTTGCCTTGGTTTAGCTTTCATCCTGTCAACAAGTGGCCTTTTCAGTCTACTTAGTGCCAACTTTTTCACATTTTTGTACTTTTTTTGGTGATTTCACTATTTAAATGACTCTCCAAGTACAATGCTATCTGGCGTTCCTAAGTGCAAGACCATGATGTCCCTTACAGAGAAAATATATATATTAGATAAGCTTCATTCAGGTACAAGTTATAGTGCTGTTGGCTATGAGTTCAAGGCTAACAAATCAACAATATATATTAAATAGGCAACTCTCACTAGAAATACACATAAAATGGGGTTATATATTGATCTATTGATGAAAATATTCTCATCAGAGGCTTATAGGAATTTAACTTTGTATTTTCCCTAGGAGCAATGGTTCAGTATGCAGTGACTTTATAAACAGTAACTACCACAAATAAGGAAAATTGACCATATTTATTTTTTCACAGAGTATGAGAAGTGCTAACACTGAGCCAGACACAACCATGTGACACAGGCTGAATCTTGTAACATAGTAACTAAACGTTAGTCACCAGAGTAACAGTTACTTTTACTCTGAGAATTCACATGTCAGTGGTGGGGACAAGCAAAAAGGTAAATAATAATCTAAGTGATAAACTGAAATTCAGGAGATTAAATACTTTAATTTTAAAATGTTTTAAGTTCTCAATAAGCAAATTTTCTAAGAATACTGCACAGTATTTGGGAACCTCAGAAATTCTACTCTGAAAACCAGCCTTTTATGGTAGGGACTTCTATTTCCCTGGAGCCTAAAACACACAAGCGTTAGAATTTTGTTTTAGTACCAGCAAGCAGGCGCCCAAGTGTCAGCTAGGGCACTGTTCTCCCCACGTCACCCATTTCCTCTGTGGGCTTCTAGGGCCACAGGCCTAAGAGACTCTTCAAGGGGACAATCTGCAAATGATTTGATCAATGAGCAAATGATCAATGAGCAAATTGGCTCCTGCAGGATTTCTTGCATCCACCATTCCACATGCTCACGCTGCCACCACCTGAGCTCAGCTCTGCCTTCACTATCTATCCTGCACAGCTTTTGCTACTAGGCAAAACCCTTAGTAACTTTTCTACTTAGCTGGGCTTTCAGACTCCAGCACCTGGCCACAACAGCACCTTCCCATCCACCTCTCTCCTGCCAAAAGCCTTGACTTCAGTCAAACCAAGCTGGTTGCAAGGCCTTATCTAAATTCATTATCTTTCTATTCCCAGGTCTAGTCATATAATACCCTGCCTGGAGGACCAGTTCATCACACCTTTCCCCCAGTTCTCCACAAGACCAAAATATTTCTATTCCTCAAGAATCAGCTCAACTAATATCTCCCTAGAGAACGTTCTTACCCTCCACAAGTAACAACTTCCCTTGAAGAAGCTTTCAGAGTCATTCTGCAGGACCTCTTTCAATAGGAACTCTTCCAATACCAGTCCCTTTCTACTCTGCATTGTCCTCATCATCTGCTGACTGTAGCTATTCATCCATAACATTTTTTGAGGCAGGATTCACGGCTCTGTATCACTGTAGCATTTAACATAGTACACTGCATAGCAGGTGTGCAGTGGAACACAAATTATAATGACCCACCATTAATTCTAACATCTCATCTCACATGCCACTTACAGTGTTTAGAAGACCAAAGCTGTGTGAACACAATAGTTTCAGCTTTGTCTAAAGTTCACTAAACATTAGTGAGAATATTACTTTGAATACTCCAATACAACAGATATGGGGATAATGCTATGCATTTACATTTTTAAAAAACAGATTTCGAAACCTCACATTCATTTCACAACATTGGCTGAGCAGTGAGCAGTTTCCTGCATTCAAAGGTTGGGGACACAGAGATGACCAGTTTGCATGGAAGCCTGTTTTCAGAGATCTTTGGTCTTATGGGGGAAATGAGACGTGTATGTTGACAGCCGCAGTATAAGTGCCACATGAATATCACGGATACAGTGCTTTGGGTAGACAAAGGAAGAAGAAATTCTGACGGGTAGATCAGGAAAGCCTTCACATAAAGTAGTTTTCAAGCAGAATGAGGCACATTAGAAAGATAGACATGTCCAAAGCGGCCTGCAGGGGAAGTAGGTGGTAGATGTGCCTGGAAGGAATGGGTAAGGGCCACAGATGCCACTGGACGTCAAGCAGTGCCCAGTACACTAAGGCCCCAGTTGGCCAGTCTGAGGAGTGGGGAGTCAGGGAATGGCCTTCCTTTTCAACAGACTTCTCAGATGTTTCAAATGGACAGTATAACTTTTATCAAAGCGTGGCCAGATTATGAAGAAAGTGTTTTTACTGATACATACATGCTCACCAAATAAGTAACCAATTCAATAAAAATGTACTGACTACCTTCTAAGGCAGCAAGCGGTTCTCAACCTGTGGGTCGCGACCCCTTTGGGGGTCGAACGACCCTTTCACAGGGGTCGCCTAAGACCATCGGAAAACAAAAAGATATTTACATTACGGTTCATAACAGTAGCAAAATTAGTTATAGAGTAGCAACGAAAATAATTTTATGGTTGGGGATCACCACAACATGAGGAACTGTATTAAGGGGTCGGGGCATTAGGAAGGTTGAGAACCGCTGTTCTAAGGGATATTAAAGAAACAAAATTGGCTCCTTGTAGTTGAACTTCTAAAAACTCCACATTGAGCTTTAAAGCCTAAATATAAATGGTAATTTACCTCTGAACCAAGTTGAGAGAACTCTACCCTAAAGAGAGAAATATATTTCACCAGCTGAGATGCGATCTTGAGATAAAACAACATGAGAAAATAATGGGAGGAGCTCCAAGTTCATTGTACCTACTACACTGCTCATTAGAACTTTGTTTCCCCTTACATCGCTCTCCGTGATGGTGATGGGAAGGCCACGCAGCATGATGGTCTTGCTCTCCCGCTCATCACTGATATCATGCCGATAGTCATGCTCGCCATAGTCACCATCTGAATGGTAGCCATCTTCAGATCGATCACTGTTCCTTCTTTCACGTTCTCTCTGATTTACAATACACAAAATTATAATTAAAATCATACTGTGTTTATACCCTTTGACCCAGGCCCTCTATTCCTAGGACTTTATCTTTGGGAACAAGAGAGATGATTCAAGAACTCTGTGATGATGCTCACTGCAGTGTTTAACAGCAAAAAACAAAACAAACAAAAACACCCCCCACCCCAATCTGTCAACAATCATTTAGTTCAGAAAGAATGGTTTAACAGCTCACTGTACAATATACCAACACACAATGAAATACCATTACCAGTTATAATATGAAGATGATGTACATGGAAAAAGAGGAAAAAGGAAAAGAAAACCAACGCAAAATTATATGGGTAGCACAATTATTTCTAAACAAAGCTATGTATGCATATGGAAAGGAATGCGAAAAAAGCTATGCTAAGATGACTGAAACTATAACTTCTAGAAACCCCACCTCAGGCACAGGGCTGGTACATTATTATGCCTGATTGCTTCATCTTTAAAATGAGAATAACACCTACCTTATAGGGTGTAGTGAGACCTAAATAAGTTGATGTGAGTGAAGTGCTCAAAAGAGTGCCTGGTGCATGGTAAGCCCTATTTAAACCCTGGCCAATATATTACTATAAGGCTAAGTTTGTCCTTGAGGGTCAACTCAATAGATTTCAGAATAGGGCGTTTGATATAATATTCAAGAGGAGCAGTGTCCACACTTGGTATACTTCAAGAATCCTGGAGGTTTTATGCATATAATTCATAATTCTAACAACTCCATAAACAGCTGCTGGTCACTCACCTCTGGACTGTCATAGTCTCGGTAGTCGTCGTATCTATCACCCCGCCGATCATCACTAGATCTTTTGTAATCTGAATCTCTCCGCCTGCTTCTGGATTCACGCTCATCACGGTCATCCCTGTCTATGATGGAACCATATCTTCCACTACGCTCTGTTCTACTCACTCTGCCAGGGAAAATAATTTTCATTTACTCTAAAGTAAATCACATTTTGTATCATTAGAGAGCATGGTTGAAAACACACACCCCACTTTAAAAGAAAGAAAAAAAAAGGAAAACACACACCCCACAGCTCAGTTTATAAGATAGCCTAACAGTTTAGTGTATCCCTTAAAATTTACCACCAAAATCCAGTTCACAAAGACAACCACTGGGAAAACATTCACATCCCTAAATGCAAAGATAATTTTTAGGAATTCATGCAAAATCTGAAAATTCAGTTATCAAACGTTTGGGTTTAATATTTATTTATTATTTTTTCAAAAGATTTTACTGGGGAGTTGGGGGAGGGGAACAGCATTGGGGAATCGGGGAAGGGGAACAGATAAGTTGCTGTCCTTTTGTCCTTCAGTCTAGTTGTGGAGGACGTCGCTTCACTGGCCCATGTTGGTATTATCACTGCGCTCTTCTCGGGTGAGGCAGTCGCTCGCCGGCCACTGGACGGCCGCTCACTGTGGCTCACAGCAGCTCATGAAAGCTCACGCCCGCTGCCGGCCAGCCCCACTGCAGCCTATGCCATTGCCAGCAACACATGGCAGCCCAGCTGCAGGTTGCGCTGTTGTTCACCATCTTAGCTGTAGAGGGCGCAGTGTCACTGGCCCTCATGTGGGATCCAAACCAGGGCCCTGCTGCTCAGAGCTGGCGTCCCAAGCCAACTCCTAACCAATGCACCACTCGGCCGGCCTGGGTTTAATATTTTTTGAGAAAGGATCAGGTTGTCCAAGTTTATCTTGCATTTCCCCAAGCCTGTGGTCTACATATCACCCCATTCATCCCTGATTCAGGTCTTAGTGATCAAAGATAGGAAGAACGCAATTATTAGCATTTCACCCAATTTGAAAGGAGAGCAAATCTTGACTCATCCACTCCCAAAGGTATCACACTACTGAGAAATGGACCAACAACCAGGATGAGTTAAAATAAGTCTTTTTTTTCCCACCAGGCAGTTAACAAAGTAGTTCATTTGTTAGATGTAACTAGCATCATCAGAGAACATTATTTCCTATAACATCTGGTTTATTTTTGGTTACTAAGCAGCACTGGGCTTCACAGGAAAATCTAAAAAAAAAAGGGGGCTTAAACCCACTTGACCACAGATAGACATAGTTCGTTCATAAATTGTCTACCAGGTTCCTAAAACTACTGTATAAGGACAAGACAAAGAAAAGGTTTTTATTAGGACCTCATTTAGAGTCTATAAATTTAATAAAAAGAAACCAATGAAAATAAATAGTCTAGGACTATTTCATGATATAAAGTATGGGGATGAGAGACCCTAAAAGGGTAAATGTTAATAAGTTATTTGAAACCACAAACTACTGACACAGAATTAAAATAATGACATCATGTGACATGAACATTTCCTGAGTCCCTCTGGGCCATCAATTCGATCCATCACTGGGAGTGGCCTCAATACTAAGGGAGCAGGTGGCTGAATAAGAAGATTGTGTGTTTAAATCAAACGGTTTGAGTGGGAGAATCCATAGATGATAGAGCAGGCAAACGCTCTCATTATTTTCCACTAATCCTTTAGGAGTTTTTCTATATGTAACCCATGATCCAGTACTTTTCAGCTCTATAAATCTGGATCATCTTGCTATGCAGGGGACAATAACAAGAAGTGGCACTATGTAACTGCTTACTACTACAGCCAGGTACTGTGCAAAGAGCCAGAATGTATGATCTCCCGGGTTCTGCATAAGCTGATATCTACACTGGGAACCCTCAGTGACCCACTCCACCCAGCCCTTCTTTGCTTAATTCTTACTTACCTTTCAGGCTTCATCTTAGAGAATACTTTCTCCAGGAAGTTTTCCTGGCCAAAATACATGCTTCCTATCTAACAGCACCCTCAACTTCCTTTCTTGCAGCCCAGTTCACACAGTACTTTAATTCTCTCACTAAACTGCACGCTTGTGAGAACAAGGATCATGAAAGTGCTTATAGCAATGCCAGGCAGAAAGACACTAAAATTTTAAAAATATTGTTCAGTCCCCACTGAAATGTTGAGATCAAAGGCATGTAAAGTAGAACTTACCGTTTGTCTGAGCCCATTGTCTTACTGAAGATCTAACACCCTGCTCCAAAAGGTTCAAATTTTGTTTTTTCTAGGAGACAAGAGAGGTTATCGGTTGCTGAAATTTGAGATCATTTAAGTCAATCATTCTATAAGCTGGGACACTAACTGAGGTTGGAATTTCATCAAAACCATAGCAGTGATTATCTAAGAAGGGGAAGGAGGTGGGGACCAACTGTCAACATTAAAATCACGCTAACGTTTTGTGAACAACGAGCAAAGCAGGAACGAGCCCACTTTAAAATATCAGATTCTATATTCAATAACAAACCCATAAAAGGATGCAAGCAGAAGATTCCTTCCCTGCTCCTACTTTAGGATTACAAAGCAAAGAGGAAAGATCTGCAACCAGCTCCCGTGTTTTGCATCAGAGAAACTCCAATGGGGTAGAGGACGGTTAAAACAAATCAAAGTGTCTTTTTTTTAAATACAGGGAGCAACATGAAATTCAAAGTTTTCTGATGAAAAATTTAAAACCTTTTAGAAGCCGGGGTGCTGAGATGACGGAAATCTACTCCATTTATAACGCAACGGCTGATCCAAAGCTATTTCAAACAGACAAGAGCAAATCTCCACAAGAGTGAGTTCCTTGGTAACAATAACCACCACGTCTTGAGCCAGTCCCGACCACCACAGGCCCTTGAGGCGGCCAGGGTGGCCCCGCAGCACCCCGGCGGTGATAAAACATCACACACACACACACACCAAGAACGCGTTCGGTGCTTGCGAGGTCCCAGAAACTAGTTACAGCCGTCCTTGGCAACGGTTCTAGAGCAGGCACCAAACGAACATTTGCTGAATTAATAAATGGGAGAGAATCATCTGGGAGAAACAAGGCCCTGGGCGGAATCGCTGATGCCGCCCCTCGTCTCTTGGGCAGCGCCCGGACCCACCTCCGTGGAGTGTCGCGGCGGAGATGGCGGCGCCACGGCCTGCCCAACAGACTCGTGTCCGACTTTTCCCTTCCTCCCTGCACACGCCTCGCTCGCCCCCCAAGAGGTTCCCAGCCCGCAGATCAGCCTTCACCGAACAGCCTTCCGGAGAGGGCGGATTAGGTGCAGCTGCGGGGTGATGGTGGCTAGCAACTGCCGGGGCGCCCCTGAAGAGTACCCGAGGGACAGGCGACGACTCCACGCTCAGTTGGGCTGAGGAGTCGGAAACGCGTCCCGGCAGGGACACATTCAGAGCCCGAAGGAAGCGAGCCTGGGGTTGGGCGGGACACCCCCTGAAAGCTGACAGCGCTGGCGGCGAAGAGGGGCGCGGCCCTCCAATACCTAGGGTAGTTGAGCCCCTCGAGATCCGGCTGGGGCTGATGGGCTGCCGCCCTCGACTGACAGGAAGGCTCCAAAGTGCCTGCCTCGACAGCAAGAACTGCCGGTCATTACGGCCGGCCGCTGCACTTACCCTCAGGAGGAACCGAAGTAGTAGAAGTAGCGGATTTTTGCCCCAGAATCTCCAAGAGGGTATCGCCGCTTCACAAAATGGCGCCTCCGTCGACGGCCGTCTCCTACCCACAGCACCTCGCGCCTCCCCCCTCCCCCCACCCGCCTCCTGAGGCGGCGTCCAATCCGCGAAGATGCCTGATTGCGCAAAGGCTGCTGGGAAATGTGGTCGCTAGGGCAGCCCGGTGTTAACTTCCTGCGCAATTTTCCTTTATTTCAAACCACCGCGGAGTTGCCAAACCTTTTGCAGACCCGTGTTAGAGTTCTTGTCTTTACTCTGCATAGTAATTCTTTGCCCTTGCTAAAAGTGCCTTAGAGAGTACAGTTTCAATGACATGATGTAAAACATCCGCTTAATCCAGCTTTAGGAGAAGGAACGTTAGTTGATCGCATGCTGAATTATTGGCCGCTAGATTAGGTTATTGGGGTAGATACTTTACAAATATCTATTTTCATCTTAATAACCTATAAGATGGTAATTCAGCCCATTTTGCACGTGAGGAAATTGAGGTTTATGGAAACTAAGAGAATTCTTGAGGGCAGGTCTTCAGAGTATCATTCCATTGATATACTCTAGCCTAAGGCAAGGACTTAGGAAAGTCATTTTTCAGGGTTAATTTAACAGTTATTACTTGGACGTCTAGTAGCATCTCAAAGTTAGCACAGCCAAAACCCAAACTTGTCTCCTTCACAGGCTTCTCCAGCTCATAACCTTGGAGTAATCCATGACTTTTTTTCCTCGAACCCAATCTGTCAGCAAATCCTTGACTCTTACCTTCAAAATATTTCTTTGATCTGACCACTTTGAACTGCAACTGTTGTCCACCTAGTCAAAGCCATCATCACTGTCCCCGTTTTATAGGGACTGTAGGTAACCCAGAGCTAATAGTGGTGGAACTGGGATATGAACTAGTTAAGCTTGATTTCAGGAGTCCATGCCCTCAATCACTAGGATGTAAACTCCAGAAGGGCAGGTACTTTTGTTTGTTTAGTTCACTGCTCTATCCCAGTGCTTCCACTGGTGCCTGGCACATGGTATGCACTCAGTATGTATTTGTTGAGTGAACAAATGAATCCACTACTAAAATTAACATTTGTAACAAGGTATAACATTCGTTGCAGAAAGAAGCAGGAATCCTTGGGTGATTCAGAAAGATGTTTCGGACTGACCAGTGAGAGGTGGTATTCCTATGCATCCATTTAGCATAACTTGCCCCCTGGCATTATTGATAAATGTATTTTTAATGGAACTGAGTTTTCAAGTCACATATACAAATTGAAAAATAGGCCATGACAAAGCAGAGGAAGATATCAGTTATGGAAAATCACACCCATATTACTCTCTTCTAGATAAGAAAACTTTCAAACATGAGTGGAAGGATGTCAGTGAGGAAATTAATTCAAATAAAAAATCTTTTCCCTGGAAGCATCTTCAAACATGTTCTAACTATGGCTATCCTTCTACATCAAGGACATTAAGTGACTGACACTGGAAACTCTTTGGGTACTTCAACATGGCAATAGATGGAAAGGTAGAAATCTCTGGATTTTGGAACAGGTAACTTATTGGGTTGTCGGAAAAGTCATGACGTATTTTGTCTATGTTTTTCAAAGGTCACTTATTTATATAAAGAACAAAGATCAATCAATGATATATTACCTGTTTTGTTCGATAACCTTTTGCCATCTTTCAGTGCGCTTCATAATTCCTTGTTCATAGATGGACCTGTCTTTATCGGCAAAAAACTGAACAAGGTGCTGATTTACAGCCTCATCTGAATTGAATGTTATGCCATGCAAGTTTGTTTTTTGTTTTTTTTTAAGCTGAGCCATCTTGCCACCTGTTGGTAGCTCAGTGGCTGCTTAGCTCGGGCCGGGAATCAAACCGCTGTTGCTCAGAGCTCAAACTCTTGAGTGAGCTCTTGCAAGGAGTTTTGAAGAGCGCGAAACAAGTGGAAGTCTGACGGCACAAGGTCAGGCAAATATGGTGGGTGTGGCAACACATCCCATCCAAGCTCCAATAATTTTTGATGGGTCATCAGACTTGTGTGTGGTCTCATGTTTTCACGATGGAACACAACTCCTTTACAATTAACAAGCTCTGGACGTTTCTGGATGATGGATTTGTTCAAACTGTCCAGTTGCCGACAGTACACACTCTTATTGTTTGGTTCCTTGGTAAGAGCTTGAAAAACACATCTTCAAAATCCCACCACACTGAGAGCATAACCTTCCTCTGATGTTTGCTTTCGATGTCGTTTGAGGCAAATCATCACGTCGGGACCAAGACCGTTTGTGCACCACATTGTTGTAAACAATCCACTTCTCATCACCAGTTATCAGTCACTTCAAAATAGGATCGTTTTCCTCATGTTTAATGAGCATATTGCAGATGTTTATATGCACTGTCAAATGAACCTCTTTGAGTTCATGCAGAACCCAAATATCGAGCTTGCTTAGTATTCCAGCTTCTTCAGGTGGTCATGAACGCTTGAATGATGGATGTTCAGTGTTTCTGCAATCTCTCGTGTTGTGTAACGTGGGTTTGACTCAATCAATGCCTTTATTTTGTCGTCATCAACCTTGGTGCACCTCCCTGACTGAGGAGCGTTGTTGAGGTCAAAATCACCAGCACGAAATTTCATGAACCATTGTTGGCATTGACGTTCTTGTAGAGTATTGTCACTGTAAACTTTATGCAACTTTTCACAAGCTTGATGTGTGTTCTTCCCTTTAGGGAAGTAAAACAGTAAAATACGGCAAAAACACAGTTTGGTCTTCCATTTTCAACTTGTAAAATCTCCAAAACTCAACCAAATCGCTCAATTTTTTATTTTTTAGAATGAAGCTAGAACTGTCAGCTGTCAAATGACATAGCAATAACATAGATACAAATGACTCTAGTACTTCCAAAAATAAACTAGCGCCATCTGTCGCAAGCATGTGTCATGGCTTTTCTGACAACCCAACATCTCTGTTCTCTCCATTTCTGCAACTCCCCTATCTACCTATCTACCTAAGTTCGTTTGGCTGCTATAACAAAACACCAGACTGGGTAGCTTATAAACAGAAATTTCTCAGTTCTGGAAGCTGTGAAATTCAAGATCAAGGTGCCAGCATGGTTGGAAGAGGGCACTCTTTCAGGTTGCAGATTTCTCATTGTTTCTTCAAATGGTGGAAGGTCTATGGAGCTGTGGGATCTCTTTTGTAAGAGTACTAATCCTATTTATGACAGCTCCATCCTTATGACCGAATCACTTCCCAAAGGCCTCACCTAACAGCATCACCTTTGGGGGCTAGGATTTCCACAATTTGGGGAGAGGGGGACACAAACATTCAGACCATAGCAATATACTTGTATATATACACACACACAGTATATACAGAGGGTGCCAAGAAAATGTATACACATTTTAAGGGAAAAACTATATTAAAATTGTAATACTAATATATACTGATAACAAAAGATGAATACAAGTCATGTGTATACATACATCTTTTTCATATGCATATCTGCATGTGTATAAGTGTGTGTGACAATATTCCAACTTATGGGGGGAGTATATATATGTAAAACTTTTATCATCAGAAAAAAGCAAATGTTTGCAATCCACAGAAGGCACTCAAATATTTAATTAAATGTAAAAATTAAACAGATGGGGTCATTGCAACCCTGCAACTCTGCAAAGGATGATGCAGGTGCCAAGAGTCCAGAACCTGTGAGATTTAATGGCCATTAGCAGTTAATTGCCTTCTTCCGGAACAAAGCAGTTCAACAAGCATTTCTGAGAATTCCTTTGGTGTTGCTAGGCTGGGCTCCACACTGGCCACAAAAGCTGGATGGCTGGTCGTAAATGGTATAAAATCATTCTTGAAGGAGGTGCCTAGAAAAAAAGATGGTTTCCATTCAGAGGCTGCTGACCATCTTTGTAGACATTGCCCTGTTGAGCTCCAGAACTGTGCCCCCAAAGGCCTGTTTGGCACCTGATGTGGGTCTGGAAAAGTTTAAATCCCTAGCTAAGTAAGGAAAACCAACAGAGTGAGTTGTTTTTTGTTTTAAATAAAGCCACGTGTGTTCAATATAGACTAAAAGATAATCTAAGATTGACGTTCCTACTTCTCTGATGAAAAAAAAACCAACAACAAAACCTCTCTTAATGAAATAAGTATCTTAGGTCTCTCCCCTGCTCCCTTAATTTTCTACCACTTGGCAAAAGAAAAAAACAGTTCACATGTTTTGATCCCAGGCTGGAAACTACTGCCCTAGAATATAAAGTAAAAAAGATTTATGTGAAAACTCTTGCCAATATCAAGAACTAAAATAATTCCTTTTGTCAAGATAGGCTTTGATGAACTGAAAGATGCAATCAAAATTTAATTCAACAAGTATTTTGTATAGACCTATAAGCTCAGCATTATTCACTCATTTATTGACTGCCTACAGTGTTAGGTCCTGTGCCAGGTGCTAGGCATATAATAGTGAAGAAAATTAGCCAAGATCCCTGCCCTTATGCAGCAGCGGGCAATCTGATCAAAGGCCTCAGGGAACTTCCCAGGGACATCATAAGGTGACACATTTTCCACACCCATTTCTATTTTCATCAGTCCCCTAAGTACTGCTTTCAAAAGAAATTAAATACTTCAGACCTTATTTCCAACAACAAAATCTCCATTAAAGTGGCAAAATAAAACTAGAAAACAAAACTAGGCAATAGCCTGAACCAGTCTCTGAGGTCTTCGGTCTTCAGGAAAAGACGCTGCTGCACCAAATGACAATCAAGTCCATGTTTGACCATCCTAATAGCTTGCTGTGCTCCTCTCTCAAGGCATTCATCATGTCAATAATTGCTCCATGTCCATCTTCCTCAGTGGACTGAGCCCCATGAGCACAGAGACCCGTATCGGTCTTGCTATGAGCCCCAGGAACAAGTAGAGCAACCTCTCAAAACATGCATAGAGTGACCACTTAACCTGATGGTGCTTCTGCCAGGCAGCCAATAACCTGGGTCAACTAAGAGCCTCCAATAGTGAAGCACTTGATGTGTTCCATGGCTCACTCTAGGCCCAACAGGATGACACAGTTAGAAGGAAAACCTGGTCTTGTCAGCTCAGGACAAACTTGGATCAGCTTCCAAAGTGTTTTGAGACCTACTCAGTGAAGGTCAGACAGAAAGTACCGAGACGCACTAGATGTGCTTGCAGAATATCAGTTAGACCAGAAGAGCTCTTGGAGTGCATGTGTCTGGGGCTGAACGATTCAAACAGGCCACCTTCTGTAATGCTCCATTAGTGGTAGCGAGGCCCGGCACGTGGGGCTCTTGATCCCTAAGCCAATATGCTCCTGATAGTCGTTTTCCCTTTTGGAGGGGTAAAAAGACTTATTAAAGGTTAAGAGAAAGGGATTATTATATCTGGACACAGCATGACAATTTAAATGCACATTTATCATTCCTGTTGCTGGAAATGTTTTGTCCTTGGAGTATGCCCCATCTTCTCTTACATTTCCCACCCCTCACTGACGAACCCCTCCAAAATGCCAATCCCTACCCATCCCTTCTTTTCACAAAGCCCTCCTTGGGTCCTGCCTGATGCATCCAGACTTTGCCCTGAGACGAGGGCGGTTGGCAAACCACAACCTGTAGGCCAAATCTGGCCTGCAACCTGTTTTTGTAAATAAAGTTTTATTGGAACACAGCTATAATCACTTGTTTATATATTACTGCCTATGGCTGCTTTCTCCCTACAACAGGACTGAGTAGTTGCAACAGAGATCATCTGACCTGTAAAGCCTAAGAGATTGACTCTGACTCTTTAGCACTGAGTACCCAGCAGGCACTTAGAAAAAGAGTTTTCACAACTGCCACCCCCTCCAACAATGGGGAAGTCAGAAGAGGGCTTTCAAAGGTCATCAGAGTAATAAACCAATAAATTTTTGGGAATCATTCAGCCTTGGCATCTATTGAAGAAATAGAAACAAACAATGAAATGCAATTTTTACTAATTGAGTAGGAAAATCATTTAAAAAAATCTGACAGTATTCACATAGGCTGGAGTTCAAAGGTCACTGCCATCCCTCAGGCTGACAGCAGGTTGTGCATCTGGGCTCACTGCAGCACTCTGCATTCCGCATCATCTCAAATGGGCCCACATCAAGGCGCTCTCTCCCTTCCACCAAGAGCCTCACCCCCACCCTTTATGGGAGAAAAATTTAACAACCTAAAAAATCACATTGAAAAAAAGTTTATTTAAAAAAGTTCTAGCAGCAAGAACAGTAACAAAACAAAAGGAGAGACGGACAAACAAAACAAGGAGGTTGTGTCCTATGGGACTTGTCTCTATTCTTTAATCGAGTTCTTTATACCGAGCAAACATGACTCTTCGCACAGCGTCTCGGTAAGTCTCATTGGACTGTCTCTTGCTGGTTCTTCCTGGAGCCCCCACATTGGGCCCCTTCATCCGGCCTTCAGTCTGTAAAACAAAGGCAAACAGTGAAGTGAGCTCTATGAATTAAATTAGCCTCAAGGCTGGTCTTTGCCTACAAGCATTTCGGGATCATTATGGAGCAGGATACAGGGAGAATTGTTTTAGATGTTTAATAAACAAACACCCAAGATGAAAGAGGAGGGTGGTGACACCATGATTTCAGGACACAGGATTCAACACCAGAAATATGAGAAGCCAATCTCCTGTAGCTGGCAATTTCAGGGGGTGGGGGGAAGCAGGGGGTGCTAAGCCAACACAAAATGGGCAGTGTTTCCTCCTCACCTTCTCTCTCTCCTCTTTTCTTTCTGAAAACTGAGGGCCAAAGTCCTTCTTGGGAACCAGGATTAACTTCATCTCCTCAAATTTTAGCCATCAATCACCTCTGATGACAATGCTCTCAGAGATGCCTTTGTACTTTTTATTGCTGGTTCCCTGGGTCTTTTCACCAAATGATTCTTTAGTCTCAAACTGCCTAATTTTCTCTCCTCCTCTTCCCACTGCTGACTGAACTGCAAAGGGCCAGCATGCCCAGCTATCACCCTGTAATCGAGACCGATGGGCTCCTCAGCTCTCATGTCCTCAGCCAGCAGTGGAGAAAGCCCAGCTGAAAGGCAGGGACATAGCTCTGGGCCACAGAGTGAGAGGAAGTTAAGTATATTCTAGGCTCCGGGCATCCCAACAAGATAGAAACCATTTCACCTCTTCTGCTGAAGCCAATCCAGGATGGCCATATCCGAGGCCGGCGCCCTTCCTCCAGCCAGTGGCCTGCTGAACACAGCCTCCTTTGCTGCTATTGTCAATACCTTCTTTACCAACAGGTTTCCGATCACTGCAAAAGCAGACATACTTAGACACCATCAATTTCAAAGTGACCCGTTTGTGAGCATAATAAAAACCTGTCTTCTTGATTCAGATTTGCCGCCTCTTATGTATATTAAATGATATCTCTCAGTGCTTGCTATCTATGCAACAGGTTCTGCCCTGGGGATACAGAGATGACCAAGACCTGACCCTGTTCAAGTGGGAGGATGTGAGAAGGATAATATGTTAACAAATGCTTACAGCACATTGAAGAGCTCAGCTGTGGATGTGGCACCAGGAGATACCTGCTGTGGAAATACAGCAGAGGGAACACAAACTCTGAAGGGGCATCACCCAAAATGACAGGAATTCCAAGAGGGTATATCTGAACCGGGTTTTGACAAATGAGGAGTTTGTGAGCTAGAAAAAAAATCATGAGAGGAAAAGAAGGCACAAGCAAGGAGAAGTGAAAGAATCCGAAGAGGTTGTGGTAGGAATTAACAAAAGGCGGCTTGGGCCAGATTGAAAATACTTGAACATCATGCTAAATCATGACTCTGGACTTCACCCTTCAGGCAAAACAAAACAACAAACCAAAACAAACCCTGAAACCCAGGCCTCTCTCTAGAGAAGGTCTACCTCTCCAAAAGGACAAGGTTTAGGAGATTTCTGTTTACAAAGGTCATTTTGGTGGTAGATAGAGAATGGACAGAAGATGGAAGAGCAAAGATTGAGATTAAGGAATCCAGTTGTAGGTGAGCTAGAAAGGGGGGCACGGCTTACTTAAGGATGTGGCCACTAACAATACAGGGGATAAAGGAGGAAGACCGGGTCACACCAGATAGGCCATGATGCAGTGGTGTTATCACTCTGAAATAGGAATACAGTAGGTTTAGCAGGACTGGACTATAATCTGGAATATAAAATAATCTTGAGTCATTGTTTAGTGTGAGAAGCCCAAGAGGTGTCCAAGAGGACATGCCCAGGTGGTAAATGGAAATAATGATTTCAAGCTCAGAAAACAGAACTGATTAGGATGGAGCCACAGAACTTGTGAACCTATTAGTGGTGACTGAGGCTTTCGGTACCTTAGATAGTCCAGGTCAAGAGGGTGGAGCAAGAATAAAGGAGCACTGAGGGCAGAGTTCTGGAGAATATCAGGAATTACCCAGAAAAGGAAGAGGAGCAGGAAAGAAGCCTACAAGGAGGAGAGCCAGTAGACTGTGGTGTGAAGGACACGGAGGAGAGAGGGCGGTCTCCTTCTGCACCAAACCCACATGACTCAGGCGTAAGGTCCTCCTTCCTCGTGGCTGACTCCTGCACCTTGCCCTAGTCCACAGAGAATGACCCAATGGGATGTTACATTGACTAAGTGGTCTCACCTTAACACTTCTTAAAAATGCAAATAGAACAGACTAGAATAAAAAATATCAGTTTATTGCACACAGTAAGGAAGTATTTTTCATGAAGATTTCAGTTACACACATACACGATTACAAAGCCATGATTCAAAAATAATCTCTTATTGTGAGCTGTGAGCAAATAAGTTGAAATGCCAGAGCCCAGCCCCATCTGGCCTCCTCAGGGGCCTTTTTCCAACCATCATCTCCCTCTTCCCCACAGACATGAACTACCCTGCTTCTAGTTCTTTCACTTACCAACATATAGAAGTCTAACAAGATCAATACCTTGCTCATAAACATTTTATAAGCTCCCACTGCCCTAAGACAACGTCTTAGCATGGCATTCAAGGAGTCTGACTTTCATGAGCTGGCCCCTCATCTGTCACTCAGCCCCGCACTCCTAGTGTTAAGCCCCATCCAGCTTAGAACTTCCCAAATGCCCTACGGCCACTTTCTTTCATCCATGGTGTATTCAGTTCCCTCCAACTGAAATGCACTCTTCTCCACTGGGTTTCTGTGTCTGTCCTTTGAGACAGAGCCATCTAAGCCTTCCTAATTGTGTGTTCAGACAGTCAAAGATAATACATCTGTCCACCAGGGTACTCCTTACACTTTGTGCAGCATCTGTACACAGTGAGTGATCAACAAACTCCATCTCTGGGCTCACGACGTGGGGACTATCTCACTGGAAACAAGCACAGGAAGCTAGGGATCAAATATCTCTACCAGAAGCCAGCCACTTATTCAGCACCTACATGTAACGATGAAGAAGTTTCTCTAGAGAAAAAGCCCAAGAGTGTGACATGCTTATCGTGCCCATAAGAAGGTACAGCATGAGTGACAGGAGAGAAAGGGTTTCCAACCATGGCTACTCCAACCCTGGCTTTGAGCAGCTAAGCAGCCTGCCAAGCTTCCAGGCAAACATACATACTCCCTGTATAAAGGCAGGTGGTCAAAGGCTGGCGTGAACCTCGTGCTCAAGGAGTTAAGATAGAACCTGCTTATGATAACCTCACCTCCTTGAGGCAGAAAACAGCAGCACAGTTGGAGAAAGAGATGGCCTAGTCTGAGTCAAGAGTTCTGGGCTTACCTGTCAGTTTCCCTGGAGTATTTAATTCGTTTCCTTTCTGGAGAGTCCAAAGATTGGAGCTTCTCTCTGCGTTCATTTCCTCTTTCTTTAAACCGTCCCTGTTGGTAAGCAGAACAGATCTGAGATTTCCATCTGAGGGCCAGAGGAGGGGGGAAGCTCTACTTTGTTCCTGATATTTCTTCTAATGTGAAATGAGTTCAACTGGAAACTCCTGGAATCACTTGCGCCTTCACACTCCTCTTGAAAAAGCAGTGGCTTCTCCGACTGGTCAATTTGGGAAGAAGCTGGTAAGTTTGGCTCAGCTGTCTGTTCCTCTTCCAGGAGAAGAGATCTCCAACAGGCCTCCACAGGCAGATTCCTAACCTTCGCATAAGACCTGCCCTGGGCTGGTGAAGCCTGAGGCTAGGTAGGTGATCTGCCTAATTGTGTGGCCTACGTGGCAAGTCTATTTGGCTCTCACAGGAAGTTACTTCCTTTAACAGCCTTTAAGTAGTAAAAGATGTTATTTCAGCATCCCTATCTAACACTCCTTCGTTGATTTTAAAAGCTGGGCAGGAAAGATGAGTGCTATTTATTTGATCTACCCGGAGACCCTTAGCACCACCTTTTAAAAAAGTATCAACTTTATTAAGGTCTAACTTATAAACAATATAATGCACCTGTTTTAATGTCATTTGATGAGTTTTGAGAAACGTACACACTATCTTTTATAGGGCCCGCTTCGTTCTCTGTCTTCAGCACAGCCTACAAATTCTACACTAGAAAGCAGAGCTGGGGTCCTGGCAGCAACAGGTCCCCAAAGCTTACCTCCCGTTCTCTCCTCTCCAGATAGGCCAGCTCCTGCTCAGACTGTTTTATCTTCCGGTGGATTTCCAGGTTTTGCTGAAAAGAGAAGGAGTTCTATGAATATACCGTATTTTTCAAGTATAATGTACTCCCGTGTATAACGCGCACCCACGTTTTTGGCAAACTTTCAGAGGGAAAAATCTTTCGTTTTAATTCAAAATTTTATTTGTTTACATTTAGGTACTTGTTTTTTGCATTATAAAGGAATTTTAGCATTTTTTTAACATACTATGGTACAAGAAATTTTACGTAACAAATAATTACAAAACACAAGCACAGATACAAGGTACAAGAAATTTTATGTACTGGTAACAAATTTACGATATTTATGCATCACAGAAGGCCAAGAACTCTGTCATTGCAAGTTCCTCGTAGGTTCAACAAAACTGATGATTGTATTCCAGTGTATTATTTTGATATGGATATCATTATTGATTTCTAGAGTTAACACTTTTAACCCATAAGCATAAATAGAAAAATTAAAAACATTTATATAGATACAGAATTAATACTACCCAGGTATAATGTGCATCCTTATTTTTCCCTCACAAATTTGGGCAAAAAAGTGTGCATTATAACACGGCAAAATACAGCAGGTCTCATAAAAATGGTCCTAGAAACGCCTCCAGGCCTTTCCCCACAGTTGCTTCAGGACAGTAGCTCCTTCCACTGACTAACTCTCCTAAGTGATCCTAAGACCCAGCAAGCAACAGTCCCTAATGGGTCTTACTTTATTTAGGCTTAGCAATGGGAACCCAGGTTCTAATGCTGGTTTGTCACACAGATTAGTTATGCGGTATGGCCCAAGGGAACTGTATTCTACTTCTATCCAAAATGTAAAAGACACAAATTTGATTTATATCTCTTTACCTAAGGTAAAAATTATGGGAAAGGAGAATCTGAGCGCACCAGTGAAGTAAGCCAAATGTCTACATGCTCGGCCTACCCCCTCCCCCCCCTCTTTGGACACTATTCACGCTTTCAAGCCCCCAGAGAAACATGAAAGGGAACCCAAAAGTTTTGAAAGAACAGGCTGCTCTGAGGGTCCCATACTCTTTCCGCACAGCCCCACTCCACAATGCCCTCAGGCCTATGTAAGAAACAAGGTGGCCAGAGCAGCTCTTGCACAGAGGGTGGAGTCTCGGTCCCAGCACCACAAGGAAAGGAAAGGGGCTAGTCTGCTTTCCAGGGCTCCTGAGCCAGTCCAGTAGGTGGATCTACCAGACCTCTAGTTCCTCTTTCCTGACAACTACTTTTTATCTCTTTTAACATTCATTAGCATTTTAACAGAGCTGAAATTCAAATGTGTCAGTCTGATGACTCAGGATTTCAAAAGATGAAAGGGATTTAGGAGGTAGTCTTTTGTAGGGATTGTCAGAAGGAGCTTCTCAGAATCCTAGCAGCTTTGCAGAGCCTACAAAGTGCTGGGAGAAGTGCTGTAGCTTCTCAGCTTTTAGCCATGTAAGACTGGGTTTTTGTACTGAGAGAAAATTGAAAGCCAATCCCCTTACCTGCTCTTGCAGCATCTGCTAGAGAAGGAGTGTGAAATAAATCACTCTAGAACATGAGGCCACCTAGGGGCTTTATTTGTCCAGAATCTGGCTCTTTGGCCAGTACATACAACTGGGAAGACTGCAGGGTAGGGCCGATGTATGTCAATTTAACACCCCAAGAATAGCTGCTGTGCCATGACTTATATTAACTTACTATATGAAGAGATGGCAGAATGTGACCCACCTTTGGGGAAAACTGGCAGAGCAAGATGAAACCAGGTGACGCTACCATGTATGAAAGGAGAGAAGGGGCTAATATGAGGTGCAATTGTGAGGTTAGTGACAGAGCTAAGACGAGACACCCAGCAAATGAGTTTCCTAGTCCACGACTCCTTCTCCTCTTGTGGAGCCATGGTTGGTGCCTCAGCTACACTGCTCGCTTTGGGATCTACAAACTGGAGCTTTTTGAAGGTGGGCACAGCTTTCATACATAGCAACTCATGAACAAAAAGGTGGAGGAACAATTCATTCTTGAATTGGACTGATTTAATTATGGGAAATGGGGATGAAACAGGCTGAGGAAGGATGGCATCAGCTTTTTTATTCCCTGAAATGCTCGTTGATGGTTAACAGTCAAAAGTTTGAAAGGTTGGAGCCCCTTCCCCTAATACCTTGTGCAGGTCTGAGAGCTGCTGGTGCTTGATCAGAACTTCTTTATTGGGAAACTGCCTTCTGCAGAGCAGACAAGCCAGTTTATTCCAGTCAGTGAGTTTGTCTTCTTCGTTTTCCTTCTTGGTCAGCTCCTCCCGCTGCTGGGGCTGCGCAGTGCGGGGCTGTGGAGGAGGGGGCTGCTCCTCCTCCTCTTCCTCCTCATAGTCACTGTCTCCTCCATATTCACCCAGGAGGCCGATCAGTGGGTTTACCACCTTAGGCTGGAAGGAGAAGGCCAGGCATTAACACCAAACTCAACTTATATTTGGGGGTATGTTTTCTGGATATTCTGATACGGGCATCTCGTTTCATCTTTTAGTTTGAATATTGAACTGGGTCCAAAATATGCCCAATGACCACACTGTTCATTTCCCGGATGGAGGCAACATGGTTAGAGCTTGACTTTTCACCTTGCTCACTGAGATAAGCCAGAAAAATTCCCTTGAAAGTGACTCTAGCAGCAGAATGGTGAAGAGAAGGGAGAAGGGGGAACTGACTTAGGACATAGGAAAAGTTACGAAGTTACAAGTTACAAAGAGGAAGGGACAGCAACCATCTCCAAGTCACTGCAACCATGGAGAAAAGTAAAGATAAATTTTAAGGCTATAGTAACCCCCTGAGCAAAAGGGGGTTATAGGAAGTGGACTAAAAGCAGGTGAAGGATAAGCACTCAGGTAGACAGATCCAGCTCCTGAGTAAGGGAAAGGCAGAGGCATGGTTAGGATGGATGTGTTACATTGACCTGAATTAATAACGTGGAGCAGGCAGAGTATTTATCAGCTTATAGAAACTGTTACACAATGATGCATGGTCATTGGCTGATGATCAATTAAAATAAAAAAATAAAGCATGGTTGTTACTGTTATACACTGATATTTAATCAGAATCACTTGTGATTAGATTGAGACTATCACTTGAAGGCATCTAAAAAAATGGGTACCAATGTTAGCACTGCTCACTCTGGCCAGGAACTCCACATCTAAGAGATTCTTACGCAGTGCCAAAAGACAAGAAACATCAGGGCCAGGAAAATGGGCTTCTTTGGCTATTTATTGGGTTGTTGGAAAAGTCATGATGCATTTTTGCAATGAAAAATATAGAAAAATATGTCATGACTTTTCCGACAACCCAATAGAAGAGAAGAATTAACAAGACCAAGATTGTAACTGAAAAAAGGCCAGGCATTCCCTGGTCTGGTGGGAATGCCACAGGGTAGAGGGAAGGAGGACAGATAGCTGTCTCGGATTCTCCAGTTATATCCCTGTTAGCAGACAGGAAAAGGGTCCTTGTTTGTGAGACACAGAGAGCTAAAGAACCAGCACCAGCCTTTGCACTTCCTTTCCCATTTGGATCCAGCCCCAGCCCTCCCCAGGGCAGCAGCTTAGCCTTACAGGTGGAGGACTCTCTTCCTTCTTCACAGTGGGAGGCAGGGGCTTCTTAAAGACATCTTCTGGGGGTGCTGTCCCCTCAGTGGTGTTTTCCTGAAACTGATCAAACCCAAGGTAATACTTATATGATACTCATAAAAATTAGGTTAAGAGTTAACCCTGTTGAAATTAGTCTGATTGTCCAAAACTCCTGTGGACGAAAAAAGGGATTCTATGGATATAACCTCATGGGGTGATCTGATTATAAATTCCTAACTAGGCAGGTCATGGTGGGTAGTCACGCCCCAGGCATGCAACTTCTTCAGAGAAAGGTTTTAAGCCAGCCCAGGCCATTATTCTTGTGCATCTAGGTTAACACATCTTTGAAATGCCGGAAGTAACACCCCTCTAAAGGGATATTAACTCTCAAGAAAGCACATAATCTTGTTAATTATCCTGTAATCCAACCCCTGCAGTGCTTTCCCCCCATCTCCAGATAATCTTCTTTAATCTTCCTTAGTTCCCTCTTTAATTTCAAATACAAAAAAGAAGCTGCAAAGCTGTCATTCTCTGGAGCACTGGAGATGTTATTCCCTGGCATGTTGTAAGTTTGGCTCAAATAAACTCTTGTAAAAATTCTCTACAGGTTTGGATGTCCTTACATTGACATTCCTAATTTGTGAAATATCTGCAGTGTTGCTATGATTTCAAAAATAAAAAACCTTTAAACACGTAACATTTAGTATATATTGAGTGATTACTAAGTCAGGAACCAGATGAGACATTTATATGCATTATCTTCGGCTTTTACTAGAATTCTCCTAGATGGGCATTAATATCCTCATTCTAGAAATGACTGGGAATACGGTTAGAAAAAAATAAATAGTGAAAGAAGAATCCAAATATTAAGCGAATGTGACTCTAAAGTCTAAGTTCTCAGCCTCTCTTTCTCTCTAAAGAAGTATCAGTATTAGATAGAAAAAAAAAGACAAGTTATAAATTGAACTGAAAGCATTCATCCATTTTCACTACCGTATAATTGGTGTCAAGGTAAGTCAATATAATTCTTTGGAAAACAATTGGATTTTATGTCAAGAGATGTAAAAATATTCATCAGCTTTGATTTTGAAATTTTATCCTAAGGAAATAATTTTAAAAAAGAAATAAAATGCTGTATATTATGACAACATAAGATTAGGAAGAAGAGACAAACAATGCAGGAATGATGAAGAAAACAAGGGTACACTTTTACTGTGAATTTTTACCAGGCAGGCATTAAAATAATAGTTAAAAAATATTATAGAAATGTGGAAAAAATACTTATGATCAAATATAAAGTGAATAAAGAATATGAAATGGCATCCGCTGCTACAATAACACAGTTCTATGCATAGAGCTGTGCATAGAGAGTCAAACACCAAAAAGAGAAGGCAGGAAAGTGAAACTGGAGCCGTGGTGCTGGGGTTTGGGCTGAGTCACTTGTTTCTACCACCCTCAGGTTTTGCATTTGTAAAAGAGAGTGACCCAAGGCATAGTGACTTCACCCCTCAAACCTGGTCTCTGCCTGCCAAAGATTCCTGTATTTGAACCTGTAATTGAGTGGTGAAAGACAGCAGCTCACAAGTCCTCTCACCCTTGTCACTCCTCGGTCTTTCTTCTCCTTGCCATCTTTTTTAGATGTTTCCTTCTTGCTACTTGACTTTCCTTGGCTGGTGGGCTTCTTTTCCTTGATCTCTTCTTCCTCGGGTGACCCAGGGTCCTGGGGCACATAGACTTCTTGCTGCAATAGAGTAGGAAACAGTTAATCTACAGAATGTTCCACTTCCCAGTAATTCCAGGCCTGAGGAGCATGGTTCCCTTCTGGGGGAAAGAATAGCTCTCTCACCCCCAAGCCTAAGAAAAGACCCTTCAAACAACCTAAAAACACACTCTGGGGGCAGGCCAAGTGGCTCAGTTGGTTAAGAGCCCGAGCTCTGAGCAACAGGGTCGCTGGTTTGATTCCCACATGGGCCAGTGAGCTGTGCCCGAGCTGAGCTGCCAACAGGTGGCAGGATGGCTCAGCTGGTGAGAGCACGTGCTCCTAACAACAGGTTGCTGGTTTGACTCCCTCACAGGAACTAAGATTGAACACGGCACCTTGAGCTGAGTGGCCACGAGCTGCTGATGGGCAGCCTGATGGCGACTGGACTTGGCGCTGAGCTAGCTCTGCCCTCCACAACTAAGACTGAAGGACAACAACTTGGCTGTTCCCCTTCCCCAATTCCCCAATAAAAAAAAATCTTTAAAAAAAATTAAAATAAAATAAATAAACAAATAAATAAAAACCCACTGCAGGGCCAGGGCACAGTCAGACCAGTCACTGTCCCTTTTTCCGAGAGCAGCACTGTTCTTAATGCCACAAGGCATTGATTTTCCACACAGGCAACAGTTAATATAAAAGTCATCATCTTTAAAATCCAACTGAATAAATACAACTCAATATAAGATCTGGACTTTTTAAAATACCAGATTAGACCTGAGGTATAGTAGCTGCCTGGAATGAAGAAATATTCAGTTTCCATCAATTTAAACTTTTCCACTTTTCATGTAATGAGCAACCAAAGAATTCAGGGGATAAAATGTTCAAAGTAACAAAGTATAGATTCTCTTCTCAGAAGAATCACTGACAAGGTAAATAAAGTAAAAAACTCACCTGGGTGTTGGGGTCATAATAGGTTCCTGCCAAGGGGTCATAATAGTAGCCAGTAGCAGAATCATATATGTAGCAGTCAGATGATGCTAGAGGGGATAAAATCAGAGCCAGTAGTTAATCCCTGTCCCATGAAGCTCTCACTAGGGACTCACCAAGAGCAGCCCAAGAATGAGGCTGGCCAACCCACACAGGTGCAGGACCTGTAGGTGGCGTTCCTTCTGCATGAACATCCCTAGTCAACAGCATCTCTTGTTAACTTTGTAACCACAAAGATTTCAATGAATGAGTAGTCAAGCCAAAAAAAACAGAAGAAATAAAACAAAGGCCACTCACACTGTTGTCTTTGTCGATTTGTATCTGAAGACCAGTCTGAATTTCTGCCACCTCCCCTTCTATCTCGGAAATATTTTTTACCCTATCAAAGAAAGGCAAGTTAAAATTCTGGAACTTCTGATGGCCGTTGACCTTATTAACAGTCACCCACTGGAGAGAATTCAAGATCACTCTTTCAGTCCCTTGGGGATTTTAGGACAGCACTCCCCAACTGCTGGAGCCTACCTGATAGTAGTGCATATGGTCAGAATGGTCCCCAGAATCATTTCTGCAACAAACAATACAACACATCATGTGCCTGCTACCAGAAGTCACTTGAAAAGTGAAGAACCCTACAGACTGGCCAAGAAACTCTCTTTTCCCCATTTTGCAGGGAAAGAAACCAACACCAATTGTAAGCAGGTCTGGCGGTGCAGACTCCCAAAGGGAGGAGCAGTGGGACTTCTACAAAGACATCTGCTGGAACAAAACAGCAATTGAGTTGTCCCCACCCTCTGAAGCAGCCATTTCCCAGGGACCACTCCTGGGCCAAGATGAGTGAAGGAGTAAAGAGGAATTAGGTTTCCCAGTGCTGTGGCGGTATGAGCAAGGTCTAGGGAGTGGGAAGTCAGGACAGCACTTTCCTAGGATTCCAAGGGACAAGGCTGTATCAAGATTTTTCTGCACACCCAAGGCTGCACCATCATGTGGGACCAAAGGTACCAGGCAGTCAAGAATGATAGGACTAAAGTATCTTGTACTACTATTTAAGGAAAAAAAAAATCTAGAGTCAGAACAAGGCAAACTTCAGAAAAAGAAAACATATACACACGTATCTGAAGCAACCTACACTAGGAAGGCATCACATCTTACTACCTCCCTCTCTCCTACCAGGAATAGGGATTTCTTTCCAAAACCTTGAGTGGAAGCCATATAAGGAACCCCAGCCCTTTGCCTTACCTTCGTTTTCCAGTGGCCAGGTTCACAGCTACCATCTTCCCATCAATGCTAAATGGTGGATCAAGGTTCTGCAAGATCTTCACTACGCGAAGAGCTTCCTGAGGGAACCAAAGACACATGTGAACCCAAGAGAAAAGGCCATGTCCTCTGAAAGAGAACTGAACAAGAATTGTCCTTCTCAAAAGAAAAATTTACTAGACATTATGTTCTGGTCGTTACTGTAATAGGAAGAGCACATTGGCAAAAACAGGCAACTCTTAATAAGGGTTGATCAGAATAGTGGTGAGAGTAGACATCAGTTTCTTTTCTTTTCTTTTTTTTTTAATTGGAAAACATCTTATTTTGTTAAGTACCCCTTTTTCTGAATTACAGAGATTTAAGGTTTGCTTCAGAAGAGAAGACAGGATAATCAACTTAGACTCATGATTTTGTTTTTGGTCAGTTTCTGGTATAAATTTCAGAAATTCAAATCCCCTTCTTTTAGTCTGCAACTATCCTCGCGTCAGATCCAGTTCACAAAATCCCTTGTGATTTTTGAGCATGAAACCTAAGAAATACCAATGATTTTCATTATATCCTCATGTTACTTCCGTAGAAAAGGGCCCCACAACTAAAAATTCAAGCTGTAAGAATTTATTAAAGCAACACTCAGAGAAAAGAGAGGAAGTGTCCTGTTACCAAATATAAGACCGCCTGTGGTCGTGCAAAACAAGTTTGAGAAATCAGAAAATTCATTAAACTGTTGAAAGTTTCAGCACTCAAATTCTTCACAAGTGACTAAGTTCTCCCTTTATTTTAATTGGAGATTGTACATGCCACAAAACAAAAGTGGATCTGGAAAACCACTCAAAGTTCTAAGTTTCAAGGGCAGTCACTTCACCTGAATGAGCATGAAGCCCAAAGAAAAGAACAAGAGGGGTTGTTATGGTACTAGGTAGCACATGAGAACTCCAATGATAAAGAAGTCCTTCAGACCTTCTTGAGGTTTCTATAGCCAGCTGTCCCTAGGCTACTGCAAGGTGGGGGAAACTCACTGCGTGGGAGTCGAGGTCAATGAAGCCATAAGTGTGGCCCATGGGGCCAGTTCTGTTCTTGATAATCCGGACGTTGGCAGTGGTAAGGCGGACATAGGGCTCCAGCACTTCCACGATCACCTCAGGGGGTGTGGATCGGTAGATGCGTTTGAGCATGATTGCTGAACAAACCAAGCACAAATGGCAGGGAAGCAAGGAAAGAGAGAAAGGTTAATTTTTTAACTACTTGGAGCCTGTCTTTTTTTTTTTTACTGCAATGATTACAGAGGCTACCTGCTCTGGCAAGGCTGGTTCTATAACAAAATGCTAGTCAAATACCTATTTCTATATGGTGATGGGAGGAGAACTGACTCTGGGTGGTGAACACACAACGTGATATATAGTTGATGCATTACTGAATTGTACACTTGAAACCTATGTAATTTTACTAACCATTGTCACCCCAATAAATTTCAATTTAAAAATAAATAAATAAATAAATAAATAAATAAATAAATAAATACTTCATACTTTTCTTCACCAATACTCAGAAATCGAAAATTATGCCTCTGCTGCATTTGAATAGCAACTTGCTATTTGGAGGATGAGGGTTCCTTCCACGAGCGCAGAAAGGCCGGCAGAAAGCAGAAGCCTCAACAATCAGGCCGAGCAGTTTTACTAGGGTGTGGGAAGCAGCTAGTCCCTAGCCACAACATGAGCCATGTATGCCCCAACCATGGTGGTCCCAGTCTGTTACTTGCCTTGACAAGCCACTTACTTTTGCTTTCCTCATCCTGGCGTGTCTCCCCAGACCACGGCTCCTTCTCTCGGTCTCTTCGGAAAGGGAGCCCTTCCCTTCGAGGAGGTGGATACCTTTCTGCTTCTCTCTTCTGATGTCCCAAGCGTGGTTCTTGTCCTTCTTCCCGCTTCCTGGACTCAGGTTCCTTATCAGTGGACCTTGGGGGCTGGTTGGGTTGTTTTTCTGATGGTGCTGGTATGGATGTTTTCTGAGGCTGAGGGTAGGTTATTAATTCTTGTTTGGCCTCTGTCACTAGAGAAACAGAAACAGAAAGACTCTCCAGCAAGTTTTATCTAAAAAACACTACTGCTGTGATTCTTCCTTATCTGCCATCAAACACTGATACTGGAATGCTTTTAATAGCCTCAGACACACCAACAAAAAAATCCCGATAGACTTTAAGCAAAGCTAATGAGAAAACACATGAAACAGTTCACAGAAGAAAACTATCTGCGTATTTAAAAAATTTACCGTTAGGAGTTTTCTATCACTTCCCAAACACATAAATACAATAAATCCTTCAGGAGACTCTGGACCTGACTATTATAACCAATTTGATAAGAACAGATTTGGGAATACAATTACCAAAGATATGGCCCTTGCAAGAAGTTTGGTCAAAGCATATATCCCAGACATATATGTCTAGGAGCCTTGCTTCTTCCAGGGTTATGGTACTGAGACATATGTCTCAAACTCTGTAAGACCACAGACCCTGTCTCCTCCAGCGAAGCTAAGAGAACAGCTCTATCTGCATACAGCTCATTCATAGGAAAACAATTATAATGGGCAAATGTCCTTCAAAATATAAATGATTCAGTGCAAATCTCTCTCTAGAGGAGGATAATCTGTTCAGTTAATTAGGGGCATATTTTTGCAATAATTCATTCCTGGAGGGTTCACAGGAAGCCATGGGGCTCACAAAGAGATAGTCTATGGGAGCAATGTAGAGATTAACAGCAGCAACAGGCAACTAGTAAGCACCTATGTTATGTGTTTCCAGGTTCAAGTTGTCTCAGCCATCTTATTGGTAAGGTGCCCAAGGGTTTTATAAACCATCTACTTATCTGTTAGAACAGACTGAGAAAGAAGTCTTTCTTGAGGGAAAAAACACAATTTTGCGTAATCTGAAGTAATACAACAAGCTAAACCCCTCAGTTATTTAGTCACCTTCCCACATTTTGGTTTGGTCTCTAGAGCACACAGGGCCTTCCCCACAGATTTTCAGAACACCTGTTTCACAGCCTTCGTTAGAGAGTAGAATCTCCACTACAGGCCAAAAGCCCAGCTAAGAAACTCTTTGTAGGCATCCTACGTTCTAACCGTGGAACAGTTCAGCTGTTTAGAAGGCTACCTGGTCCTGCACTGAACTGTATTTTATGGTCATGCCCTAGCTTTCCTAAGGGATGATATCAGAAACATGGACACGACAGTCAATGCTACAGGACTGTAACAGATGCCTCTGATGGTCTCTTTAAGGTTGTCTACTTACAGGTTCTCTGGAGAAATTTAGAGTCAAGTGACTAAGAAGCCTGATAGGTTTATTCCTCTATAAAAATAACATACACCCTCAATCCTGATGATATTCTCTTGTTTATATTTTTACCGTTACTTTAACAAATGTTTTTTCTGTTGAAAATCCTGAAATGTTTATATAGAGTGTAAATGAGAAAATAATATCGATAGCAAATGATTCCCAGTAATTTCAAAGAAATGGGGGGTGGGGTGGGAGAGTCACATGGACTAATGCTATGTAGACTCTTCCCCTCCTAACATTCTTAAATGCATTCTAATCACAATACTACTGACCTCTGCTCAGCTGCCCATTTAGCCACCTCGGTCTGAGGATCCTGCAACCCATGTCTTTCCCCTGGTGGGACTGAGATCCAAAGCCATTTACTAATAGGTCACGAAGTTAAATATCACAATGCACTTTTAAGAACTTTACTGATCTGTAATAGACAAGTATGATATCGGGGATGGGAGGGGGGTTGTTACTTTGTGAGGGGTGAAACGGATAACTATTGCATTGTTCTGTACACCTGAAACTAATTAAAAAAAAAAAAAGAAGAACTTTACTGATCAATTTATATTTAGGGATGACTACTCTAAAGCCAAGGAAAGCACGAAATTTGTTTTGCTCCATGCACAAAACAAAAACCACCACCACCACCTCTACTGCCACTCACCTTCCCTTGGGCACTTGCAGAATGAACATGAGGATCTGTGTCCACCAGTGCTGGTCTTACACTGCAAGAGAAAGAATTCAATTCAACCAAAACCTTTTTTTAGAACCTTATATATATCCGACACAGTAACACCTGCTAAAAATGAAAGACATAAGCAATATCCCAGGTCATCTAAAAGCCAAGGGACTCTGATGTCCCTAAACCCATCAGAGTTTGCAGACAGCTCTGCTATGCTGCTGTTTCAGAGCTGCCTTCTAATGGGGCATCTGGACTTTGGAGCAGTCCCAAAGGCCTTTGTCCTGGATAAGAATTCCTATAGGAAATAAACTTAACCAGGAAAACTGGACTGTTAAAATGGTTTATGGATACTACTGCTCCAAAGCTATTACCACTCAGTCTGTACCCAAAATTTATGATGAACTGGTTATGAAAACCCCTTTCAGACTTGGATGGAATTAAGAATTATGAATTCCTTTCTCAAACACTGATTAAAAAAAAAGGGCAAGGAAGGAGGAGGAAGATACCATAATTTGCCATGTATAATGGGCACTTTTTGGGCCAAATTTTTGAGGGAAAATAAGAATGCACATTATACATGGCATAATTCCTTATCTATATAAATGTTTTTAATTCTTTTATTTATGCTTGTGAGTTAAAAGTGTAACTCTAGAAATCAATAATAATAATATATGTATGCAAAACAATAGCCTAGAATCAGATAATTGGTTTTGTTGAACTTTTGACAAACTTTCAACGAGGAAGAGTTCTTAACCTTCTATGATGCATAAATATCGTAAATTTGTTACCAGTACATAAAATTTCTTGTACCTTGTATATGTTCTTGTGTCTTGTAATTATTTGTTACATAAAATTTCTTGTACCATAATATATTAAAAAATAAATGCTAAAATTCCTTTATAATACAAAAAACAAGAACCTAAATGTAAACAAATAAACATTTGAATTAAAAAAATTAAAGCAAGGCAGGCCAAGTGGTGCATTGGTTAGAAGTTGGCTTGGGATGCCAGCTCTGAGCATCAGGGCCCCGGTTCAGATCCCACATGAGGGCCATTGACACTGCCCTCTACAGCTAAGATGGTGAACAACAGCTCGACCTGGAGCTGGGCTGCCGTGAGTCACCGGTGACAGTGAAGGCTGCAGCCCCTGCTGTATTGAGTTGCCATAAGCTACCGTGTGGGGCCAGCAGCCAGCGTGAGCAGCCGGCAGCCGGTGTGAGCTGCCAAGAGCCGCCATGAGTGGCCGTCCAGAGGCCGGCAACCGATCTGCCTCACCCGGGTAGAGCGCAATGATAATACCAACACAGACCAGTTAAGCAACGTCCTCCACAACTAGATTGAAGAACCAACGGACAGTAGCTTGTCTGTTCCCCTTTCCCCGATTTCCCAGCGCTGTTCCCGTCCCTCAATTCCCCAATAAAATCTTTAAAAAAAAAATTTAAAGCAAAGTTTTTTTTCCCCTGAAAGTTTGGGCCAAAAACGGGGGTGTGCATTATACACAGGAGCACATTATACATGGTGCAAAATATGGTATATAGGTCGTGCATTCTGGCAGCTATTTTGAGGATGTTAAAAGGAAAAGGAACAGGAGCTGGCCAAGTGGCTCAGTTGGTTAAGAGCGAGCTCTGAGCAACAGGGTCACCGGTTTAATTCCCACATGGGCCAGTGACATGCGCCCCAGCTGAGTTTCCGCTGAGCTGCCAACACGTGGCAGGATGGCTCAGCTGGTGAGAGCACATGTTCCTAACAAGGCTGCCAGTTCGACTCCTGCATGGGATGGTGGGCTATGCCCACCCACAACTAAGACTGAACACAGCACCTTGAGCTGAGCTGCCATGAGCTGCCTATGGGCGGCTGGATGGCGACTGGACTTGGAGCTGAGCTAGCTGCGCCCTCCACAACTAAGACTGAGGGACAACAACTTGGCTGTTCCCCTTCCCCAATAAAAAATCTTAAAAAAAAGAAAAGGAACAGCAAAGAAACACTTTGCAATGTGAATGTGGTTCTCCTTATCTGAACCTATGAACAAAAGGCAAGCATGTTGTCCAGCTCCCTAAACTCCTGCCAATGAGCTTTCAAGCGCTATGAGGGCACAGTGTTGACTGGCAGGAAATCAAAGAGCAGGACCCATGAAGAGGATGCTATTTGAGAAGCGCCTTGTAGGGTGAGTAAGAGTATGCCAGATGGAAGACAGGCAAGGGCAGTAACAGCAGCAGCAGTGGTGGCTAATGATTAAACAGCACATGTCACATTCCAGGCCTACTTCACATGTCGTCACTTACTGATCCAGACAACTATCATCTCTCCATTTTGTAGATGATGAAACTGAGACCTGGAGAGGTTAAGTAACTTGGGTAAGGTCATTATAGCTGATTATTTCATTGTTCCCTTCTCTGTAAACAGACCATACACACAGCCTGCCCATTGTCAAGTGACTGGTGCTTCCCTGTAGGGTGAGTGCACTTCCCCTCTCCACTGTCATCCTTGGCCATGTGTCTAGCTTTGGCCAATGGACTGTGAGTGCACGTGACCTACAAAGGTCTGACAAAAAAAGAAAAAACAAAACACGTCTGGCAGAAGCTTTAAGAGCCATTGCTTGTGTGAATGAGCCTCCTGTTTTTCTCCTTAGCCAGGAGTACCTGCCTCACCTCAAGACTGCTCCTTGTACCTGGGTCCCAGAATGAGAAGCAATGAAGCAGAGCTGTTAGCAATGACCCACAGCCCCTGACATATACTGTAAGTGAAGAATATGTTTGTTGTTTTAAGTCACTAGGATTTGGGGGTACTTGTTATTATAGCAGAGCTGTAAGTGGCAGAGCCAGGATCCTAACCTCAGTAGGTACAATTTAAATACCGTTAACATTCACCTGTTTTGGTGTGCGATTAAATTTCTACTGTATGTACAGTGCAGCAATCATCACAATCTAACTTTAGAACATTTTCATCATCCAAAAAAAAAACCTAGTAGGCTCATTTCCCGTTCACACCTCTAGTTCCATGAAATTGTGCAATATATGATCTTTTGTGTCTGGCATAGTTTATTCGAGGTTCATCCATGTTGTAGCATGTATCAGTACTTCATTTCTTTTTATTGCCAAATATCATTCTATTGTATGGCTAAACCACATCTTGTTTATCCATTCATCAGATGATGGACCCTTGGGATGTCTCCACTTTTTGCCTATTGTGAATAATACTGTTATGAATGTTTTTTAACACATTGAGGACAGGGCATTTACTTATTTATTTATTTTAACTGAGTCATCCTACCACCTGTTGTCAGCTCAGCAGCAGCTCAGCTTGGGCCGGGAATTGAACCGGCGACCCTGTTGCTCAGAGCTCGCACTCTTGAGCGAGCTGTTAACCAACTGAGCCACTCGGCCGGCCAAGGACGGGGCATTCAAATATATAGACGCAGGCAAAGGACTTGAATAAACATTTCTCCAAAGAAAATACACAACAGGCAACAAGCACATAAAGATGCTCACCATCACTAGTTGTTAGGGAAATGCAAATCAAAACCCCAATAACATTATTATTTCACACCTACTAGGATGGCTATTATAAAAAAATGGAAAATAACAAATGTTGGCAAAGAAGTGAAGTTGGAACCCTCATACATTGCTGGTGGGAATGTAAAATGGAGCAGCTACTGTCTGTGGAAAACAGTTTGGTGATTCCTCAGAGTTAAAACAAAAGTATCACATGACCCAACAATTTCACTCTTGGTTATATACCCAAAAGAACTGAAAACAGGTGTTCAAACAAAAGCTTGGACATGAATATCCATAGCAGTCTTATTCACAATAGCCAAGGAGTGGAAACAACCCAAGTGTCCATCAACTGATGAATGGATAAACAACATGTGGTATAGTTACATAGTATTATTCGGCCATAAAAATGAAGTACATGCTACAAGGATGAACCTTGAAAACATGCTAAGTGAAAGAAGGCAGACACAAAATTCATATACTGTATGATTCCACTTATATACAATTTCCAGAAATAGAAAGAAGGTTAGTGGTTTCCAGGAATTAAAGGAAAGGGGAATGGGGAGTGACTGTTAAATAGACGCAAGGTTTCCTTCTGGGGTGACAAAAAAGTTCTAAAATAGACAATGTTGATGGTTGTGCAACATTGTGAGTGTACTTAATGCCACTGAAGTACATGCTTTTAAAAAGTTAAGGGCCGGCCGAGTGGCGCGTTGGTTAAGAGCTGGCTTGGGACGCCAGTGGGCCCCGGTTTGGATCCCACATATGAGAGCCAGTGACACTGCCCTCTACAGCTAAGATGCTGAACAACAGCTCAACCTGGAGCTGGGCTGCCGTGAGTCGCCGGCGACAGTGAAGGCTGCAGCCCCTGCTGCAGTGGGTTGCCATGGGCTACCGTGTGTAGCCAGCAGCCGCTGTGAGCGGCCGTCCAGAAGCTGGCGACTGATCTGCCTCGCCTGGGAAGAGCGCAATGATGGTGCCAACTTGGGCCAGTGAAGCAACGTCCTCCACAACTAGACTGAAGAACAAAAGGACAGCAACTTGTCTGTTCTCCTTCCCCCAATTCCCCAATAAAAATCTTTAAAAAAAAAGTTAAAATGGTAAATTTGATGTTCTGTGTATTTCACTACAATTTTTTAAAAAGGTAAATGTTTTCCTAAATTAGCACCTTAAGGGAATAGTAAACACCATGAAATATAAGTGCTTTGATAATGATAATCACAGCTATACAAATTATATCTCACTGAGATTAATAAAATGTCAAGCTGGTTTTTACTGACTTTTATTAAAGTCTATAATACTTTTAATGAATCATGGCTCAGAAACTTTATAAATTCTTCATAATTATTTTTGAAACTAAATAGTAGCAATAAAAAATGACAAATTATATTTTCATGCTCAACTGCAATTAAACCAGACTTTTAATAAATACAGTCTAAAATCTGTTAATACACCATTCCACAAGAATATGGAGTTTAACAGAGGTAAAATGCCACAGTACCTGAAGTTTCATATCCTTGGAAACCACAAAATATCCAAGAAATATACACCTCCCACAGAACCAGCCTCTCTAAATCTACCTTTCCAAACTCTAATTCCCCTGTAATCACCCCCAGGAAAGGTAACCGGGGAGAGGTTATAAAGCAAGGGACTGTTATTCTTCAATACATGCGCAGGTAGCATTCCGGGAATCATGGAGGAGCTGTGATGCCAGGTCCCTACTTCTAAACAAAGGAATTCTTGGCACTTACCCGTTTGCAACACCAAAAATCCAGGTTTGGTACATACTCGAGGGTGACCTCTTTGTCATGGATCATTAGAGTTCCCTGTGAAGACAAAGAGAGAAGCCATCAACATCAACCCTCAGAGAAACAGAGACAGGAAGGCACAAAGAGCCTTTCCAGTCCCCAAGCTGAAACATTTTACAAAGAGTGAGCTTATTCATCAACACAAGGAAATGGCTGCTTTAAGCCCCAGGCTTGGGGCAGGATGGGAGAGCAAGCTTAAGCTTAGAAAAAGGGAGTGAGAGATGAATCAGTCTTCGGCCTTGGCTCCTGTGGGTCGGGACGCTGTCTTTGGGCAGGTTAGGCCCAGTCTACTCCTCCAGAGGTCAGGTAGTGCACTCATATGAGCCCCAGCAAGTTCCCCACCTGGCTTGGGAGCTAGCACTCTATTCAGAAGCAAACTCTTCCTTCTGCAGCACAGAGGCACGCACAGGAGCCCTCTCAGTTATCTTCTTTTCCATGGCTAACTCAAATCTCCTTGGAGAAGTAGTAAGGGCTCTTAATTTTGGTGCCTGAAAACTTTCTTTGGAATGCTGGCTGCATGGCAAAAGCACCAGGAGGAAGAGGTGCAACACCGGAGGCAGGAAGAAAGGAGGAAGGTGAAAGCTCCATGGCAGGTCACATCCTTATATCAGGAAACTGAATGGCTGGTGGTGGCAGCAGTGGTGGTGGTGGCGGTTGCGGTGGTGGCAGCATCATCACTCTGGCTTGGAGCCTACAGAGTGAGCCAGCCACGTGACCTGAGAACCAACGACTGGCAAATAAGCACTTTGGGAAAGTCTGGCACAGGAACGGGTGGGGAAAGGGGTTTAATAAGCCTGCAGTTATAGAACTCTTCTGACTGCATTTTGGACAAGTCACAAATGCTATTTCACATCAAGAAAAAGTAAGTTTTGTTTAATAAACACTAACCAGCAGATACGTGTTAAAGCAGAGGAAAAATCTCTCTGCCTACTGAGAAGGGACCCTCGCCCACACTTGTAAATGAACTAACCGAGGATGCGACTCTGGAACTAGCCCCTGCGCTGTTCCTCCTCCGCCCTCTAGGCTCCTCTGTGTCTCCTCAGACAGGGCTCTGAGTTATACAAGGCATTTCTTTGCAATTGGACCTCAGTTTCTTGCTTGAATCCATACATCTGTCAAATAATGCTTTACCTCTCTGCTTTTCACACCAAAAGAGTCAAGAGAAATACACAGAATAAAATTATTGTCTTGTCAAAAACCAAAGGGAAACTGCCTGCCTACCTAGCTCCTAGAATCTGGTTTCTGAGAAATTGTTTCCTGGCTCGTTCTCAAGGTCAGAGGACGATAATAAAAATTTGCTAACATTTATTAAGTGCTTACTCAGAGCCAGAAACTGTTAAGCATGTTACTGTATTTCATCCCCTAAATGATTATCATCTCCACTTTACAGACGAGGAAACATGTCAGAGAAGCCAGGTCACCCAGCTGGTGCAAGGCAGAGCCAGATTCACATCTGGGACCATTGAGTAGGCACTCCTGCCGCATCCAACTCCTGCTCAGTATTAGGGGGAGGAGCCAATCCAGAAAGAGAAGAGCTCTGCAGGCAGGGAGGGTCAGGGGAAGAACATCGTAGCAAGCTCTACCCTCCAGGTGGTATCCTGCTACCCAGAGGCAGTAGATCACATCATTTAAAAATATAGGACTCTGGGCATATTCCCTAAATTTGAATCCTGCCTCCACTCCATGACCTTCAGCAAGGTCCTTAACTTCTTTGCACTTCAGTATCCTCATCTGTTAAGTAGGGATGACAGAACCTACTTCATAAGGTGGTTATGACGATTCAGTAAATTAACACATACAAGAGCTTGGCATGTAATACAGTGAAGGCTCAGTAAATGTATTTCTAGCCTTAAGTGCCAGACGAGGACCGGCTCCAGTAGGCGAGACTAGACAGGGTCAACAGTCATTCACTTCATCCCACTTGTTTGTCATGTAGTAATATTTCACAGTTCATTTCAACCTACTGAAAGATCATGCTTTCAAAGGGAACGGTCACTGTGCTCAGAACCTGCAGCTTTACGAGAGCACTTGAGTGTTAGGTGTCAATTGCTGGGCCAAATCTCAGTGGCTAGGCTAAAGCTTGCTGACCTTTTATTATCAGTACCAAGTCCAGTACTTGGTACAGAAAAGGAACTTAGTAAGTGCTTGTGAACCAAAGACTGAATGGATCCAGCCATCCCTGAAGACTGGCATGCTTGCACAATGTGACTCTGGAAGGGGTACTGCTGTCATAGAGTACATCGGAGGTGGTGTGATAAAAAAATACGGTGAATGCTGCTACCAAGTGCCATTCAATGGAAAGGCAGGGATCTTCAATACAGGAAGCGGCGCATCGAACCTTAGTAACAGTGTGTGACAAGTTTCAACTTGTCCGGTGCAGTCAGCTGGGTGTGGGCAACGGTTGAGAGAAGGTGTGTTTTAAAGTGTGATGTAAATCATGGATCACAAACAACGCGTTAACATGAAATGAGCAAACGGTTTCATCCTCCATCATGACAATACTCTGTGTCACACATCGCTTCTGGTACAGCAATTTCTGTCAAATAAAAACATTACAGTGTGTCTTTCTGCGACTTCTGCCTCTTCCCCAAAGTCAAAATGACCATGGAAGGTAAACGTTTTGAATTGATTCAGGACATCAAGGCAGCCACGACAGCACAACTGAAGGCACTCACGGAAGAGGACTTCCAGAACTGCTTCAGAAAGTGGCAAGAATGAAGGGAAAAGTATGTTTGAAGCAAGGGGGACTATTCTGAGAGGGATTAATGGCAATGTGTCTTTTACTGTAATAAAATTTTTAAAATTTAAGCATTTACCATAATTTTTTATCACACCTCGTAAACCCAGCCCGTAATAATGTGTGGGTTGACATTTGAACAATGAACAGTGCCACCAAGGCACTACTGTGACACAGTCAATTGCAAACTCTGATTTCACCACTTGGAGGCATCAGCAGACTCAGGAATTGTGAAGGCAAGGTGCACTTGATACTTCTCAAGTAACAAATCCGCAGTTCCAGGAGCTGTGGGTGACTTTCTGTTGAGGTAGGGAAATCTGCCAGACGTACCCACCGGCATATCAACTTGAGAAGATTACCTTTACCTCATGTATTACAAAGACAATGATTTCTTATTCCTCAGAGTCCCTTACACTAAGGCGGCCCTTTCTTTCCGACCTGCACACGGCTAGACAGAAGGCTGCCAGAGACCACTGCTAAAGAATATGAAATGGTTTTAACATCACTATTGAATAAGAATAAACAGCACAGAAACAACCTGAATGAGAACAACCAGGTTCATCTATGACTTTATTCCCCAGCAGCTACCATGCCCAGGCATCCCACACATGGGCATGACATACAGTACACCCTCCCTATCCCAGCAATGCCCTTTCTTCAGATTTCACAGAGCAGAGATCTGCCAGTGTCTCCTAGGGAAGCGACCTGTGCGGAGCTGGATTAATAAATGGGTAGGATGATTTCATCACTTTTTGGTTGTCCACTTTTGTCTATCATCTACCATCTTCACACATTACAATTTTAATTCACCATTTGAATCATTGAGTCATTTATTAAGTTATTAAAGTAAAGGTACCATGAAGACCACAAGTCTGATTAACCAGGTCTGGCTCCTAGAGAGGCACTGTATATTTCAAAGTAAAACCAAAGATACCTCCTTTCTCAGTAGTGTTGGATTAGGTTTAAATCAGATGAAAACCTGCTAAAATCCTCTCAAGCCCAAAGCCCTCACATGACAGTCACATACAGGTGTTCCTAAGTACATCTTTCAAGGGGTCTTAATGTGAAGCTGCAAAAAGCTAGAGACAATTGCCCTCGTGTACAGCAAAGCAAGTCCTTCCTCTTCCCCTGAGACACTAGAGGAGCATACTCTAGGTTTGAGGGCTGAGGGCTGCTGAACTCAACTAGCACGTTTCCATTTCCCTTTCTCAGCAGCTGCTCTTGGAGACTTCATAGTTCCATTTTGTGACTGTCAGTCAACCTGTGAGAAGGACTTTGGTCAGAAAGTTGACACTCTACACTATGCTCCAACTGCCTCATCACTAAGCCCAAAGATTCTTAAGGTGCTGGGCAGGTACAGAGAAAGTGAGCAGAACATTTCTGGCCAGGAGCTTTGCCTCTGTTGAAGATCACCAACACAAGCACAGTCACAGGTAAACTCGGTACTGAGACTACAGCTGCTGTGTGACGTAACAGATCATCTCATTAAAGCATGGAGAAAGAGAGGCAGACAGAATCAAAAGGTGAGAAAAGTATGTGAGTCTCGTGCACACAACTCTCACTGAAAAATCAGCAATCCCTCTTCACAGGTCTGTGCTTCTTCCAAACACAGTATGGGAGAATCAGGCTACTGGTGGCTGAGAACCGGTACTGTTTATCAGAGATAGTATTGTTTATCCACAAAGCAATTACAGTGTACAAAGGCATTCTTCACAAATGTCGTCTCACTCAATCCTCACCAGTAGGGCATATACAAAACCTATTTCCACATGGGAAAGTGTGGCTGAGATACATGGAGCAGCCTAGCAACGATTACAGAGCTAGTTAGCAACATACAGGGGACTAAAAGTCAGGTTTCCTTTCCACCATATTGCTTATTTTGTTTTTAAACTTCCAGGGAGTCAGACAACTCAAAATACTTGCGACACCAAAGTGGTGGCTTCTGATAAAAAGATGTACAAGGTCAAGTCTAAAGAAGTTCACAAAGCAATGGACCCATAGAGAGTTTAAAGACCACCATAAAGACCCTGCTTCTTGATAGTGTTGCCAATCTCCCAAACTGGCCTGCTCAAGGTGGTCTTTATGGTGGTCTCTCTAAAAAGAGCACCTACAATTACTTTAGGTGCTGTACCAAAGACAAAGAGGGCTGCTAGTAAGTAGCTACTACCAGGAGTTTCAATAAGCATGACAATCAAATGGACCTGCAGGGAAAAAAAAGCAAGAGGAACAAAACAACAGGTTTAAAACAGATGTGTGTCATTCCTCTTAGTATCAGGGTAGTTTTTATATAAATCATTTGCAAAGCAACCAAGCTCATTCTTTCTGGTACAAGGATATGTTATAGCTCAAATGTTTTGTAAAATTCAGTATTCCCAAAGGCCAAATAAAAAATGAAACAGAAAGAGGAAAGGAGGAGAGACAGGAATGGAGGGAGTACAGGCCAAAAATCCTGAAGGGAGAACACAGGATGCTTGGTGACTCTGTGGCTCTGTCCACTGACCTCCAATCCCTCTAAGCAGCCAGGACATAAGGCCCTGATAGAATCTACACTGGAAACAGAATCCTACTTCAGGGTCCAATTTAAGGTTGATGGGCAAGAAGACACTGCCTTCTTGACTACTACTTATCCTTGAGATACCTTTTCTTGTCCAGGTGAAAGCACAAAAGCACAACAAAAACGTTTTCTAAAATCCTCCTTAATAACATTTTTCACTATCTGACCAGTTTATCTGTCATTTCCTAAGAGGACACAGCCAGCCTCTTGCTAAAACCTTATTTGTGTTCTTGGAAGCAATATGGCTGGCCTGTTTCACTGAGCCCCACCCACCAGGCTCAGAGTTGGCCAAAGTCAGGGTGTCAAGATGAACTCTGTTCCAGGAACACAGTGCACTCTAGACCAGGCACTGACACACAGTGACTCGATTATTTCAAAGGCATCTGGCGCCGAAAGTATATTCCACCCACTCCACCACCGCTCCCTGCTAGTCTTTGTGTATTTTAAAGTAAGATCCCAGTTCCTCCAGAAAATGTTTCTTGCCATTATAAAAGAATATCAATGATCTGCAGTTCTGAGAGGTAATTTCATTAACTTAGGTACAGGAAGACTTTGGAAGACAGACTTGTCTACCCAAGGATCCACAGGACTCTCCCACTCTAAGAGTCACTTCAGTAAAAAACAAAGAGGTAAAATATACACACACACATAAATAAGTGAGAGACAAATAAGTGAATAACCAAAACAGCCCAGTCTTTTCTCTCCTTTGAGAAGATGAGGCTCTACCAGACGGATTGAGACTGCCAGGCGGGTAAGCATTCAGCAAATCCCTTCACCACAAACATCTCACTATAAAGAAACAACTGACAAGCTCCAGATATTAGTACTTAGAATAACTGAACACCTGTGAACCACTAAAACGCAAATACTTTTGAAACTTCCAGTTCGTTATAACTTTGCATGTTTCAGAGCAATATTTCATCCAATGTGTATAAGGACCTCAGTCTAGTTAAGATTTCCCTTGTTAATCAAATATGTATTTCCCAACAAAGATACGATCGAATTCTTAGTGGAAGTAGAAGATTATGCTTGAACATATCTTATTGATAATCCTCAGGATTCCCTTCAGAGTTCAGGTGTCTATAACCTTCATTTTATTTCATTTTTTTCATTTCTCAGTTGGTATCAATCACATCGTAATGAAATCAAAGTGCTCCTAAAGTAGAGCAGATGCAGAAACAAGATACTGCTTGTTCTTTCCTAACGATTTTCTCAGTTAACCTTAAAATAATTGTGGGGTATGCAGGGCAGAGGTTTTTATACCAGAGGAAAGAGGGGCACCCTTCCATTGCAATTTGGACCACTTTCCCCACGTAGTTGAATGGCAGCGCTATTAACACTCGTTCATATTCTGAGATGATTCTTGTTCTAGCTCCCTGGCTCTTTTCTTCTGGAAACAGTGGCACCTGAATTCCACACACGCGCATGCTCTCTAAATCGAGTCCCTGTAGGGGAAGGGAGTTTCTAACATCAGTGTGGAAAATGTAAAGCTTCTGATTTTGCTGTATTTACTGAATAACAGAAGCAAACCATTTCTCTCTCATTTCTTTTTCTTACAGAGCTGATGGTGGGAGGTGGCAGGGACAGCTAAGAGAGTAGATAAGGCCCACAAGTCCTCACATACTGCCTCGGCCACACTGCTGAGCCCACCACAAAGGCTGCTTGCTGTTCCCCAGGTAACCCCCGCCCCCAAAAGAACTAACAGCTATTCTCTGGGCCTCACCATTGGAAAGCGATTTCTCCTGGCTCTTTATCTATGACCTCCCACCCAAGAACCTTAGCTCTCTTAAGACTGTCTCTGTTAGGCTCCCTGGCTTCAATGTCCTTCCTTGCCCAGACACTTCAGAGAACCCTGCTGACATACTCTCTACAGAAACAGTGCCCTGAAAAGATAAATAAAATAGAGAACTGCTAGACTTCTGAACTCCACTGGTTCAACCACCATTTAGAGAGGTAACCACCCACCATTCTTTTCTTCTTAGGCAAAAAACTATAGATTCAATGCCACTTTGTACTCATTAGAGAGAAATAAATAAACTCATTTAAGCCTCTATTATTTTTAGTGTTCTGTCACTCACAACCAAATCTAATCCTAATTGATATAGATGCTTTTGAAAATTATTGGTGATAGGCAGAGGTAGGTACTTTGCTCAAAAGACACAGACTATGAAATAAAGAGAAGGCTGCAGAATAAACTAGTTAAGTAGAAGAAGAGGTATAAAAAATGACAATGAACTTCGAGGGGTAAAAAGTATAACTACTGCACTGTATTGTACAGCTGAAACTAATTCTAAAAAATGTGCATTTCATAATAAAAAAAATGACAATGAAAAACTTCATTTTTTGTTGTTCCAGTCCTGTATCGCTAACGGTTACCTAAAGGTCCTGCTGTCACCTCACACTCAACACATCCAAAACAATCATCTTCATCACTTCCTTCCAAATGCCTTCCCTTTTCACCTGCTTTATTTCTGTTCATGGTACTACCATTCTTCTAACCCGAGTGGCCTTTGAATCTGTCCCCTCTTTTGCCTCTCTGTTCAACATCCAGTGTTACCAAACCCTAGAGATTCTTCAAACTCTTTCACGCCTGACTTTTTCCTTTCACATCTGCTTCCTGCCCCTAATGGAAGCCATTATCTCCTCACATCTCAATGACTGCTCTAGACCCTAAGGGACCTTTCCCCCTGTAGTTTCTCCCCTCTAGTCAAATCTATATACTACCAAAGAAGAGTTTCCCTACAGTGTCATTTTAATTTGTCACATTCTTGTGGCTCCCCCACATCCTCTAATTAAAGACTAAATGCAAGGCCCTTGACAACCTACCTTGCACTTTCCAAGTTATTCCTCTCATTACTTCTGGAGATGAGGACAAGAATCAGACGGGGCTTTGGAAGCTAAAACAAGATGTGGCTATCTCTGTCAGAACAGAAATAGCATATTACTATTTGCTATTGCAGATTACAAGGTAGAAACATATTAGAAGTAGCAGAATCTGGCAAGTCGAGAGGTTGCTCAGGCTGGGAGGACTAGAGCTTTTTACATTACGCGGAAACATACAAGATTCCTAAGGGCTAATGAAGACGGAACACAGCGTCAGAAACCACTTTATTCAACATTTATTAATCTAGTTAACAAGTTTAGTACATCATATGTTGCCAGGTACAGCTCTAAACCATTTGGGTAGTGAAGGAAAAAAAAGTGAAAAGAAAAGGAACAGTCCCTGTTCTCATGGACCTTTCAATCTAGAGATGTCTAATCGTATCTGGTGACACTGCTTTAATGTACGTAGATCTTTGCTAGTCATTTCCTAGGCACTTTGTCTGGTTTAGCTATTTATTCCATATTTCTCAGGGCCTCAGTACTATCTTGAAACTACTTAAGCAAATGTCTGACAATGGAGAGCCCCCTTCATCCCAATCACTCAGAAGAGCCATGAGAAACATTTTCCCAGGCAAGAGGCCCAAACTAATGTTCCCTGACCTTAAAGAGGTCCAGCTGAGCTTGGAAACTTGATAGGAACAAACACAAACATGTTTCTGAGCTGGCTCTCCTCCATTGCATAGGGAATCCAGCATATCCTGCATTGCTCTGGATTCACAACACACAGGAATCAGGTCAAAGAAAAGAAAGGAAAAGCACAGCAGAGAAAAGAAAACAAAAAAAGGCTTTACCCTATACCTTTAAACTAAACTACCCCAGGAACTCGACAACGTGAGCATTATCGGATGCACAGGCAGAAACAATAAATGTGCCATTTAATGGTTGACTTTGAGAGCCTGCAAGTAATAAAAAGAAGAAAATTAGCTGTTCAAGTGTCAACTGCAAATCCTGATATACTCAAAACCCAAATAACAAAGACTGATCCATGTCTAGGGCAGCAAGTGCCCTGAGGCATCTGGTCAAATAAACCTCCACAGCCCAAGGGAGAATTCAAACTGGCAATGTGAATGCCCAAAGCATCCAAAACAGAACAAAATCCCCACTGGAACTGTGAATATTCCAATATGGGCCTAACAGGCTATCCATTTGGAGAAAGCTCTTGAAAAAACCTGATTCAATTCTAGATATATACCCAAGACAATTGAAAACATATGTCCACACAAAAATTTATGCATGAATGTTCATGAGTATTATTCATAATAGCCAAAAATGCAAACAACCAAATGTCCATCAACTAAAGAAAATGTGTTACATCCATACAATGGAATAGTCAACCATAAAAAGAATGAAGTACTGATTCAGAGTATAACATGCATAAACTTTGAAAACATTATGCTAAGTAAAAGAAGCCAGCCACGAAAAAAGTGTATAACATTTAAATGAAACATCTCGAACAGGCAAATCTACACAGTCAGAAAGTAGATTAGTGGACATTTAGAGCATGGGGTGGGAAAGAGTTGGAGGGACATGGGGAGTGACTGATAATGTGTACAGGCTTTCTTTTTGGGGTGATGGAAATGTTCAGGGTGATGGAAATGGTGGTGGTGATGGTTGCACAACCTTGAGAACATACTAAAACCCACTAAATTGTATACTTTGAAAGGGTGAGTTTTATGGTATGTGGATTATACTTCAATTAATATTATACAAAGAAACAAAAACAAAAGCTTTCAGGGCTGGAAGACTATTGCCAGAACAAAGAAATTCACTTCATTCTTCCCTCCATACCCAGGCATACTTACCCTGCCCCCGCCCATAGCCTGTGGCACTCTGCCACCAACATTTTCTCCTCTAACCGAGCATACCACTGCCACACTCCGTCCTCCTTATCACACCCCAATTCTCCCCCAAAGCTCTGGTTCCCAATGACCATATAATTAGAGGGCTCTAACTAAGAAGGAACATCCATTTTTCCCAACCAAAAGATGGCAGCAAAGCAATTTGATCTTGAAAGAATAAACGTTTAGGATTATGAATAAAATTAGTCAAATGTCTACTTATACTTTACTTATTAATTTAATTAGTCTTGTACATTTAAATTTAAAATAATGTGGTCTTAATTACAATTGCACCCCCAATACCTATACACCGGCAGACATATAAACATACGATAGTCCCCCTTATCGGCAAAGATACGTTCCAAGACCCCCAGTGGATGCCTGAAAACACAGACAGTACTGAACCCTTTACAAACTATGTTTTTTCCTATACATACCTACGATGAAGTTTAATTTATAAATTAGGCATAGTAAGAGATTAACAGTAACAATAAAATAGAACAATTACAATATACTATAATAAAAGTAATGTGAATGTGGCATTATTAGGTAAAATAAGGGTTACGTGAACGCGAGCACCAAGATACCACAACAATGGATCTGATAACTGAGATGGCTACTAAAGTGACTAACGGGCAGGGCGCACACACAGTGTGGGTATGCTGAACAAAAGGATGATTCATGTACTGGGCGGGAAAGAGCAGGACAGCACTACTCAGAATGGCACACAGTTTAAAACTTATGAGTTGTTTATTTCTGGAATTTTTCATGTAACATTCTCAGACCAAGTATTACTGAAACTGCAGAAAGCGAAACTATAGATAAGAGGAACTACTGTAGTAGGGGGGTCAATAGCTATTGAATGACTGTATCTAGGCAGCAATCAATAAAAGTTCATAAACTACTAGGTAAAGACTAAAGACACCAAATCCAACAAGTCCACTCATGGGCACACATTTACAGAAATGAGCACAGCAATTCACCAAGAGAACTAACAACTTTGAAATAGCCCCGAATGGAAAAAAACTACATGTCCTTTAGCAGCGGAATGAATAAATCGTGATACATATATTCTTTTTTCGAAAGATTTTATTGGGGAATTGGGGGAGGGGAACAGCGCTGGGGAATCGAGGGAAGGGGAACAGACAAGTTGCTGTCCTTACGTTCTTCAGTCTAGTTGTGGAGGACGTCACTTCACTGGCTCAAGCTGGCACCATCATTGTGCTCTTCCCGGGCAAGGCAGATCAGTCGCCGGCTTCTGGACGGCCACTCACAGCGGCTGCTGGCCGCTCATGCTGGCTGCTGGCTACACACGGTAGCCCATGGCAACCCACTGCAGCAGGGGATGCAGCCTACACCGCCGCCAGCAACTCACGGCTGCCCAGCTCCAGGTTGAGCTGTTGTTCAGCATCTTAGCTGTGGAGGGCAGTGTCACTGGCCCTCATATGTGGGATCCGAACCGGGGCCCTCTGGCATCCCAAGCCAGTTCTTAACCAATGCGCCACTCGCCCAATACATATATTCTTCAACTGGAAGACTGTACAACAATGAAACAAACACATCCCAGTTATACACAAGATGAATTTCAAAAATAATACTAAGCATTGGGCCAGCCAAGTGGCTCAGTTGGTTAAGAGCTCTCTCAAGAGTGTGAGCTCTGAGCAACAATGGTTCGAGTCCTGGCCCGAGCTGAGCTGCCAACAGGTGGCAGGATGGCTCCACTAGAAAAACAACAAAAACAAAAAACAACAACAAAGAAAAACAAAACTAAGCATAATAGTCAGGTAGAAGAATGCATCCTGTGTGGTGCCATCTACAGAAGACTCAAAAACAAGTCAAAGGACTCTACAGTATTTGAACTAGGACAGTGACTGCATCAGGGAAGGGTGGAAAGGACAGTGGCTGAGAGGCAGGAGTGGCTTCCGCATAAACAGCAGCATTCTGTTTATTAACCTGGTGGTGGTTACATAGGTGCTATGGACTGAATGTTTGTGTTGTCCACCTCCTAAATTCATATGTTGAAGCCCCAATCCCCAATGCGATGGTATCTAGAGGTGGGACCTTTGGGAGGTAATTAGATCGTGGGGGTGGAGACTTCATGAATGAGATCAGTGCCCTAACAGACAAGAGAGATGATCTTTCCCTCTGCCATGTGTGGATACAGCAAGAAAGCAGCCTTCTTCAAACCAGGAAGAGGGCCTTCAGAGAAAAACCAACACCTTGATCTTGGACTTTCTAGTCTCCAGAACTGTGAGAAATTTCCACTCTTTAAACCACCCAGTCTATGGTATTTTGACTAACATAACAGGTATATTCAATTAGTGATAAATTCACTGAACAGTATGCTTATGATTGGTGTTCTTTTCTGTGCAATAGTTTAAAAAAAAAGAAAGAAAAGATTTAGAGACATTGCCCTTTCCATTTGTACACGTCTACTTTATTCAAGCTCTTTACATGTTACATTTCCACTACCAACAGAGCCATTTTAGGTCATCTAACAATTTTCTAGAGCACATCATTTCAATTGCCATTAAAGTTGCTTAACATATACCACATTTTAATCTGTGAAAAATGTCATTGTGGGGAAGTTTATCCTAAGTCAAAAGTACTCTTTGGGGGCTGGTCGAGTGGCGTGTAGGTTAAGAGCTGGCTTGGGACGCCAGCTCTGAGCAGCAGGGCCCCGGTTCGGATCCCACATGAGGGACAGTGACGCTGCGCCCTCTACAGCTAAGATAATGAACAATACCTCGACCTGGAGCTGGGCTGTTGTGAGTCACTGGTGACGGCGTAGGCTGCAGTGAAGCTGCAGTGGGCTGCCATAAGATACTGTGAGTGGCTGACAGGAGGTGTGAGTGGCCAGCAGCCAGCGTGAGCTGCCAAGAGCTGCCTTGAGTGGCCATCCAGTGGCCGGAGACCGATCTGCCTCACCCAGGAAGAGCGCAATGATGATACCAACATGGGCCAGTGAAGCGACATCCTTCACAACTAGAATGAAGAACAAAAGGACAGCAACTTGTCTGTATCCCTTCCCTGATTCCCCAGCGCTTTTCCACTCCCCTAATTCCCCAATAGAAAATCTTAAAAAAAAACCACAAAAAAATACTCTTTGGCATTAAATTATGAGTCAATTCTTTCATTGGCCCTGTAAGTGAATTTTAACACTTGTTTTATTAAAAATGTTATCAAACATTTTATTTGTGAGATTTTTAACCCCAGAATAATCACTGAAATGTTAAATTTCTTTACTACCTTTATAAAAAAGAAAAAAAGAGTCTATTAGTTGACCTCTGTAAGCATCCAAAACTAGCATGGATTGAGGTCAGTGACTAATATATCATCCTCAAATAATACTTTGTGGCTGAAAAGAATTAAGAAAATATCCCATAACAGTGAAAAGCTTGGAAGACCTTTTAAAAGAGAGAGAGAGTCTCTCCTTTTGAGGGGCAAATTCTTGGGAAATGCCGCCATATTCAGGTAATACACTTATTTTCAATATTTCAAAGTCAACAGATATCCTATATGTATCTACCTTAAGACTAGGCAGGGTAACTAAGATGGCCTGTTTTTTCACTTTTAGTGAATATATATCAAGAACCCAAGAATTTACCAAAGAAATATAAATACATAGTAATAAATGTAAAAATGTTCTATCTCACTAAAAACTTAATACAGAAATATTAAATCATTGTTTTTGCTATACTGGCACCATGTTTTTAAAAATTATGAAATATTTCAAACACAGAAAATTAGAGACTACAATAATGGACATCCATGTACCACTACCCAGTACAAGTATTTTGCTATTAACACTTGGCACTGGTTGGCATGCAGGCAAGACAGGTATTCTCAAACACTGTTGGTAAAATAATAGATTGGGAAATTTCTGGATGGCAATTTGACTACATATGGAGTCATAAAATATGCTTACCACTTAATATGGCAAGTCCACCTGGAGGAATTAACTTAAACAATTAATGATGTTTGACTATCTATAAAAATATTTATCACAGGGCCGGCTCAGTGGCATGTTGGTTAAGAGCTGGTTTGGGACACCAGCTCTGAGCAACAGGACCCCAGTTCGGCTCCCACATGAGGGCCAGTGACACTGCGCCCTCTACAGCTAAGATGGTGAACAACAGCTCGACTTGGAGCTGGGCTGCCGTGAGTCGTCGATGGCGTAGGCTGCAGTGGGACTGAAGTGGGCTGCCGTGAGCTACCGTGTGTGGCCGGCAGCCAGCGTTGAGCGGCTGACAGCCAGTGTGAGCTGCCAAGAGCCACCGTGAGCGGCTGTCCAGAGGCCGGCAACCAATCTGCTTCACCCGGGAAGAGTGCAATGATAATACTAACATGAGCCAGTGAAGCGACATTCCTCCACAACTAGATTGAAGAACAAAAGGACAGCAACTTGTCTGTTCCCCTTCTCCCGATTCCCAGAGCTGTTTCCCTCCAACTCCCCAATAAAAAATCTTAAAAAAAAAAAAATCACAGCATTGTTAAAGAAAATAAAGAAATAACCTCAAAATCTCAAATGAAGAACTAGGTAAATCACAGTAAAGTATGCTATGGAGCATTAGAGATAACTCAGGGGAAAAAGAGAAAAAAACTGAATCAATAACATCAAAAATGAAATATGGGCCATCACTACTGATTTCATGGACATTAAAAGGATAAGAATATTACGAACAACTCTATGCCCACAAATTTGATAACCTAGATGAAAAAGACCAATTCTTAGAAAAACACAATCTGCCAAAACTTAAAACAGAAGAAAACGACTACCCGAATAAGCCTTTATCTATTAAAAAAATTGGGTCAATAATAATCTTCCAAAACTAAAAGCACCAGCCCCAGAGTGGTTTGCCAATTAAGCCTACCAAACAACTAACGAAGAAATTATATGAATTTTCAACAGTCTCTTCCAAAACACAGAAGTACAGGGAACAGTTTCTAACTCATTCTATGAGGCAGGCATCACCCTACACTAAAACCAGACAAAGGCATTATGAGAAAAGAACTACAGAGCAATATTTCCCATGAACACAGGTGTAAAAACTTCAACAAAATATTAGCAAAATCAAATACAACAATATATATAAAAAAAATTATACACCATAACCAAGTGAGGTTTATTCCAGGTATACAAGGATGGTTCAACTTTCAAAAAATCAATTAACGTAATCCATCACATGGACAGGCTAAGAAAAAAAAGTTACATGATCAATAGTTGCAGGAAAAGCATTATGACCAAATCCAACACCCAACTCATGATTAAAACTCTTGGCAAACTAGGAATAGTTGGGAACCTTGTTAATTTGATAAAGAACATCAGGAGAGGAAACCCTACAGCTGGCAAATAAGCATATAAAAAGATGTCCCACATCAGTCATCAGAGAAATGCAAACTAAAACAACAATGGGATACCACTAAGCACCAATCAGAATGGCCCAAATCCCAGACACTGACAACATTAAATGCTGATGAGGATGTGGAACAATACGAACTCTCATTCATTGCTGGTGGGAATGCAAAATGATACAGCCACCTTGGAAGGCAGTTTGGCAGTTTTTTACAAAACTAAACATACCTATACTCTTACCATGTGATCCAGCAATCACATTCCCTGATATTTACCTAAAGAAGTTGAAAACTTAAGTCCACATAAAAACCTGCACAAGTATGTATTTTATATCAGCATTATTCATAACTGCCAATATTTGGATGTCCTTCAGTGGGTGCCCTTCAGTGGGTGACTGGATAAACTGTGGTACATTCAGACACTGGATTATTACTCAGAACTTAAAAAGAAAATATAACTATCAAGCTGTGAAAAGATCTGGAGGAAGGCAAAGAGAAAGATGATTCAATGAGAGACAACCCATGGCAAGCTGGATCATCCTCTTGTTGACGAAAAACATCCAGCCTAAGAGAAAACTTGTAAGAGTTTATTTGAGGGCCGGCCGAGTGGCGCATTGGTTGGGAGCTGGTTTAGGACGCCAGCTCTGAGCAGCAGGGCCCTGGTTCGGATCCCACATGGGGGCCAGTGACACTACCCTCTACAGCTAAGATGGTGAACAACAGCTTGACCTGGAGCTGGGTTGCCATGAGTCGCCTGTGACGGCGTAGGCTGCAGCGGGCTGCCATAAGCTACCGTGTGTGGCTGGCAGCCAGCGTGAGCTGCCAAGAGCCACCGTGAGCAGCTGTCCAGAGGCGGGAGACAGATCTGCCTCACCCATGAAGAGCGCAATGATAATACTAACATGGGCCAGCAAAGCAACTGTCCTGCACAACTAAGCTGAAGAACAAAACGACAGCAACTTGTCTGTTCTCCCTCCCCGGATTCCCCAATGAAATCTTTAAAAAAAAAAAAAAAAAGTTTATTTGAGCCAAACTGTCGAAAATTGCCGGGAAGCAAAATCTCAACGGATTGAGAAAATGCTCTGCAAAACAGCGGTTTGCACCTTATTTTATACATAAAATCAAAGAAGAAAAGTTACATGAAATCCACTGGTGACAGATTAAGGGGGTGGGAGAGAGCAAAACGGGGGTTGGGGGGAAGACGATGACGACAAATGGATGGGGCACCTCTGGGATTGGATAAAAGTAAACTGGAGAGACAGGGACTTCTTTTACATAGGTGGGTGCAGGATAGCTAAGGTTAGCTTTTTTTACACAAAGAGATGGCAATCAGGAGATAAGCGTGATAATGAGGAATTTTGCAGTTTCCAGCTCTGGTCCAGAAAAAGGATTACTGACATTCCTAAGATGTTATCTTAGGTGCAGAAAAAGAGAGGCCCACTGAAAAGGCACAGACTAACTTTATGAAGGAAGTTAAAGGTGTGACTTCCTACCATTGCCCACTTGGTTATGAAAGTTTTTTATGCTCACACCATCTCATGTGGTTATTTTCAATCTCCTGAAGTTGTCAGGTTTAACCTGTGGCCTCTTTTCCGTCCACATCTCTTGTCCCCTCATACCAAGGTTTCTCAACCTCAGCACTACTGACTTTTGGGCCAGATAATTTTTCACTATGGGAGCTGTCCTATGCATTGTAGGATGTTTAGCATCATCCCTGGCCTCTACCCCCTAGATGCCAGGAGTGACAAACAAAAAATGTCTCTGGAATAAATTTTTTTTAAAGTTTGAAAAAAAAAAAAAAAAAAAAAAAAAAAAAGTAAGTCTCTGGGCATTGCCAAATGTCTAGTAGTTGGGGAGGGGAGGAGAGGGTGTCAAAATTGCCTCCCCTTCCTCCTCCCGGCTGTTAAGAACCTCTGTCTTACAAAAAACTGTCAGGCCAGTGGGGTTTGCTCCCCTTTCCCTGGCCACTGGTGCTTTTTGGTCTAATGCTGACGAGCGCATAGTGTCAGGCATCCAAATGCTAGTTCTCTCATGGGGAAACACATTTGTTGTCTTTTTGAAAAGCCCCACTAGAACCTCACAGTGCCCAGGAATGGGAGGTTTGATTCTGGCCCTATTTCCCATCCCCCAGCCTCAACCTCAGCCCTTGCTCAGCAAGGGGCCCTCTTGGGAGCATTGACGACAGCTTAAGCCCCAACTGTCTTCCAAAGCACCCACTTAACACACCAGAAGAGCATCTCCAACCGCCAAGGGAGGGTGTGGTGGGAGGACAAGTTAGTGACACCTCTTTTTACAAGAAGGGACCATTGCTATTTAAAAATCTGCATTCAAATGTGGCAAAAAGTTAATATCTGGGGAATCTGAGTGCGAAGCACACAAATTCTTTGTACTACTTTTGTGCAACTTTTCTTCAAGTCTGAAATCATTTTTTTAAGTATACTATATCCCTGAACAGGTCTCTTATTAAGAGTAATGAAGATGTTCTAAAATTGGATTATAATGATGGTTGCACAACTTGGTAAATTTACTAAAAATCTTTGAGCTGTACACTTAACATGGGTGAATTTTCTGATATATAAATTATCACAATAATTTTTTTTCTCAAAAAAGCCCCCACAACGCCCCCTGTATTCCCTCGTCCTAGGTGTTACAGATGCCCGACAAGCCTCTGAGAAGATACGCAGTGATTCAGTCGCTCCCACCCAGCACCAAGCTTTCAGCTTTGCTCAACAATGCCAGGAAACCAGAAAGGAATATTGCCTCTAAAAAAATAGCCCAAGGATTTCCTAAATGGCATTTTAATTCTAAACCTACTTCAAAAATACTCCTTTCCTTTACTTTTAACTGTGTGTATACTAAAGCAGGAAGCCCACTCAACTGCGTCGAGCAACTGCTATGCACAAACCACGTGGCGACTTCAAATGTGGCTTGTTATCAATTTCATCCATCATCTTTCCCATTTTTTTGCTTGAATGTTCTTCTGTGTTAAACAGATACCATAGCAAAATAATTCTTCATACATTTTGAGATCAAAGTTTTAAATCTCTAGCTTCCAGACAAATTGATAAAACACTCATTCCCTTCTCTCACTCCCTTCCTTCTCTTTTTGTAAATGAATTTGTATTTTATTTTAGACCTGCACTCATGCCAATTGGGCTAGGACCCTGAACTAATTTTCATGCTTAAAAAAAAAAAAAGACTTAAAAAAAAAACCAAACTGAAATATAGTTCACATACCTTAAAATTCACTCTTTTGTAGTACTTTATACAATTCAGTGGATTTTAATATATTCACAAGGTTGGTCAACCATCACAACTATCTAATTCTAGGACATCTCATCACCCCAAAAAGAGATCCTATCTTTTACCCATTAGCAGTCATTCACTGTCCCTCTAATTCTCCCCTACTCCCTAAGTGTCCGGTAACTGATAATCTACTTCCTGTGATAAGACTTCTTTTTCTTCTATGTATTTCCCTTTGGAAACAGCATTTATACAGATTATACACAAATTTCACGTGACCAAAGATTCTGGTAAGATATACATCCTTAGTGTACAACATTAGCATTACTACTCTCACCATGTGAGATTTAAAATAATTATTAATCCAGGTAAGATCATCCATGATTATCAAAGTCATACCATGAATATTCTTAACAAGAAATATGTACATGTTATACATACTACATTATATATATCTAGCTCATATATAAATGAGCCAGAGGGTGTAATGACAACACCTGAACACTTGGCCCTGTGGAGAAAGAGACACTTCACTATAACCTCCAAGTTCAACTGGAATGGAGAAGACACCTAACAACTTTCAATGCCACCTGGAGCCTAGGAAAATTCTGTGATAAAAGAACTATGCTGTACACCTGAAACGAATATAAAATAATACTGAATGTCAACTGTAACTGAAAAAATAATAATTAGCACTTTGCACAATCCCATTTTTATAAAAGTCAAGAATTGACTAAAAATACAAGCTGAAAGAGCTATGACATCAAAGTATAAGGTTAAAATATATAGGCACATTTCCAATTTATAAGAAATTAAGAATTAAATTACTTCAATCCACAGAAATGAACCATGATATATGTATGACAAAAATAATTATAAAGCTCATCATAGGAGACATACTGGAAGTTACCCTTAAACTGCCAAATGATAAATGTTTATTTTTCAAACTCAAAAAAATTAAACTGAATCCAGTTTAGAGCACCTCTCATAATTACTAGAGAAAGTCTGAGATATGGCAAAGCCAAAGGCTGGTTTTCAGAGCCTAGGGTTTTAAAGCCACAGACTGGATTTCCAGTATGGTCTGACCATACTCCAAGCCCTACATGTGGTATCTCTCCTACTTTTTCCCTTGAGAGTTTCAGATTTGTAGGCTAAGGCAGTAGAAACTCCTAGAGACCTGGAAGCAGTCCCCAGTCAACTGGCTGAATGAGAAGTACTGCTGATGGAAAAATAATCCCCCTGGGCACTGCCACCACATTTAAGCCATATGCTTTATGATGCCAAGGCTGGAGTCGCTGTTACCTTAAGACTTTCTTGTTCCAGTCAGATGAAAAGCTGCTGTGATAATAAATATATACTCAGTGGTCACTGTGCCAGGCCTCGCTGTAATCACCTTACAGGCATTAGCACATTTAATCTCTAGAAGTATGAGAAGACTGACACACAGAGATGTGAAGCCATGTGCCCAAGTTACATAGTAGAAGGTGACAGAGCTGGGAAGCAACCCCGGGCCGTCTGCCTCCAGGGTCTGTATTTATCTGCAATATATTGCCTGTGCCCAGTTAAGACTCAATCACTGCATAGGTAACTGAACTGCACACCCAAATCACCAATCCTTAACGTCATTTTTTTTTTTTTTAAAGATTTTATTGGGGAATCGGGGAAGGGGAACAGACAGGTAGACAAGTTGCTGTTTTGTTCTTCAGCCTAGTTGTGGAGGACATCGCTTCACTGGCCCATGTTGGCATGATCACTGTGCTCTTCCCAGGTGAGGCAATTGGTCGCCGGTCATTGGTCGGCTGCTCACAGCGGCTCCCGGTAGCTCACACCAGCTACCAGCCGCTCACACCGGCTACCAGCCGCTCACGCTGGCTGCCAGCCACTCACGCTGACTGCCAGCCACTCACGTAGCTCACGGCAGCCTATGCCGTCGCCAGCAACCCACGGCAGCCCAGCTCCAGGTCGAGCTGCCGTTCACCATCTTAGCTGCAAAGGGCGAGCATCACTGGCCCTCAATGTGGGATCCGAACCGTAGCCCTGCTGCTCAGAGCCGGCGTTCCCAAGAGAGCTCTTAACCAGCTGAGCCACTTGGCCAGCCCCTTAACGTCATTTTTTAATTCTCTTGACTTCCCCAACTTTCCAGAGAGCAAGAATCTTCGGTAGCTGTTGATTTACTCATTTTAGAATGCATTTTCCTTTCTTTTTCCCACCATTATTGCTATTGAGGGCAATCAGGAGAAGGTACTGAGACTGAAGTTTCCAGGGAGAATGGCATGACTCAAGCCACAAATTATACAGCTGAGCTCTGGCCAGGATGCCACCTCACCTAAGTGAAGTCATTTTGGGGTGAGGGTTTAAGCAACACCAAAACTTTGCAGGACTTTATAAAGATTTTGTTGTTGTTGTTGTTAATTAGTTGGAATGCACACAATATAAGTACTGAAGTGTTTCGTGCAATGCTACTATTGACTTGAATAAGGTTCCAATAAACTGACTCCTCACCCATTTCTCCATCAGGCCTCACAAGTCTTCCCATGCCCCCAACAAGCTCTCCCTATTGATTTCATTTTAATCACAAGGACAGATTCCATTTAGATGTGGCTTCCTTCCCACGCCTTCAGAAACACTCTGGCCATTCTGGTATCTTCAAAAACCAAAACGCTTAACTTTTCTCACACAAAAACACTATTTCATAAAACTTCATGTATCCTACAGCCTTTATTCCCCCACACCAGAAAAGGACAGTCTCAAGGAATTTTCATGTCAGGCGGTAACAGCACCCTTTTTCTTGCACTTTAGGAAGTCGAGATGATTCTGTCATACAGCCGAGTGATCTTTGGCTAAAGAAGTTTGAGTAAAAATTCCACAGAAATGAATTCTTCTTCCAGTGTTCTCTTTCATAAGGGAATTTTAATGAATATTTGGCCAAATATGAGCAGGCAACAAACATCACACCTGCAAATTTGAGAAAATAAAATGCTAATTCCTGCAGACCGAATGACAACAGTTTGAGAGAGCTTGGGCTCAGAAGTGGGCAACCACTGAAGGGGATAGATACCCTAACACCTGCTTCTTACTCCCCACACCAAGTTCCAGTGCAATGGCGTACTCAGTAAAAGGAGGGACTATTCACCCTCACTTCCAGGGTCTTGGACGACAGAGAAAGCCAAGGGTATGTGACACTGTTAGAAACACTTTTCCCAGTGGGGAATGGAATAAAAGTCTCTGCCTCACAGTGTTTACAGGCTTTGCACTTCTCCTAGACAGAGATGGTGAAGGGATGAGCCGACAGACCTCTGCTAGAAACTATTTCCCCAGCCAGACAGCTAGGTGATGCCCTAATGAGACCCCTGGCCACAACACTCAGTACTGCTGCAGAGCATCCTACACTTTGATGCCTCCACGAAGGCCCTGAGAAAGGGTTAGTGGGACCCTGGTTATCACCCTGAACAACCTCATCCAGGCACATATGCTCCACAATATCTGACAAAGCAAACTGGCAGAAGGCTCCTTTATTCCTTTCCCCTAGACCTTAAGCATCAGTCAATGATAAATAACACACTTCACATCAAGAGTCAGGAGAGCAAAGAGTTGAAAAAAACTCAACCCAAAGCATTCCACAGAAACCTCCTCAGAAGCATACACAGACTCTACTCAGAAGTGCCTAGCAGATGGTGACTCAGAATCTGTCCCAATATGGTCTATAAGTAAAACCCAAGGGAATGAGAATGGACAACTAGACAGAAACATTCATGTTCCATAAACATCTGCTTTATGCACTCTAAGGAGTAAGAACTTCTTGCCTCACATTCAGAAGATCTTGAACCATTGTGTTCTTGGAAGCCTGATCCTCATGTCCATTTCCTTAAAGAATATCCAGATATGAAAATATATTTATTCTCCTAGAATTATGATTGGCAATTACTTGACATGAAGAGGGGAAGTGGAGGAGATGCTTGTCTAATTTCAAATGCTTACTATGTACAATATGCTACGCAGTGTTGTGTATATATCATTCACCAAGAGTCTACTCAAATGTCTTGTCAGGAAGTCAACTACAGTCCTCCGCTCTACCAGCTGAGCTATCGAAGGGACTCACTACTCAAATGTAATGTCACCCCTCAAGAAACTTCCCTAACCACCCCATTTGAAACTGCCCCCACCATGCATTCTCTCAATTATCTTTCTGGCACTTGCACTATCATATATTATACTGTTTTCAATGTGTCTACTTGCTTATGCTCTGTCTTCTACCACCAAAACAGAAGTTATACAATCTGTCTTGTCTACTGCAACATCTCCAGCATCCAGAAAGGTGCCTGGTGCACAGCAGGCACTCATGAATGCACGATCTCAGCTAATCCACACCACAGCCCAGGAAGTACTGATACCAGAGGGAATGGAGGCAGAGAGAGAGTAAGAAACTTGCCAGAGACAGCATAGCTAGGGAGTAACAGCTGACTGCAGAGCCTATACTCTACACAAAAATTTTCCTGGAGGTCCTGTTCTCAAAATGTTTTTCTATCAAAATGATTTGCACTCATCCCGAGTTCAGGTAAAGGTTATTGAAAGAAGGCTGATTGGATCATTAAGTCTATGCAGTTCAGCAGGAGAGGCTTCTGTTGTGTGGCAGTGCTGGCGGTATGTCCTCTGTCCCATGACTAGGGGAAAAACAGAAATCTAAGAAATGGATCAACTGAATAAGGATATGGTTATGTCCTATTAGGAATAATTCCAGTGAATACTGAAAACGAGGTAAGACAAACATTTGGAGTTTATTTGGGAGAACACCCTATGGCACCCATGAGTACCACATCATCTCTGTCACCTTTCTTAGTCTGAGATTATAAGGTCCTAGAAGACAGAGGCTGTCCTTTATTTGTACTCCGGCACAAAGTACCACATGGTACGCTATGCATGAAGATGGCTATGTGCCAAAACATTCGGTTTCACACCTGGAAGAATTCTGGCCCTGTTCCTGCTTTGTTCTGGTGTCCCATTCACTGGGCAAGGGTCAGTCATCAGGGATCTGGGGACCCTAAGGGTGTTCATAGAATGGGTGGGGAGTGTGAGGGTAGAGATGTCTACAGGCCACACCCCCTTCATGCTGCTGGTATAAATGAACATTTTTCCAGATGTGGCTCTAATAGAAGCCCTATGGATAAACTTTGTTTTTAAAGAAGGCTGCTCTACTTCTCTATTTGACACTACTCTTTTGAGGGCCAGATACTTTAGATAAGATTTTTTGTTGGGATGTAGGGAAGAGGCAGTTAAGGCATAATACTGCCTTATTTTTTAAGATCAAAGATTAAATAGCTCTGATAAAAAGCAATACCCTTCTCGGAGAAATACATAGTTGAGAAAATGGTACAAAAGAGATGGCATCTGCCATGGCTCTCCCATCTATGTCTCTACCACTCACAGGATTATTTAGCACGGTGGCAAAGGACTTGAAGATTATTCACTGATAAGTTCTCAAATTAGGACAGATTGTCAGAATGGAATCAACCATAAGCATACAGATTGGGACCTTCATTCTTCTCTCCAAATACTGGAAGGTATCAGTTTCTGATACATAGTTAGTGACTGATTCAGTGATGGACATGGAACAAATCAGTCAACAAGAATTCTGTCAAGGTGATATGGTACTAATCCAGTCATTCTAAGGATCTAGTAGTATTTATACTAACAAGAGGAATGGATAGTCAAGTTTCCTCTAATTAGTGCTTGCTTCCAAAGGATTTAGAGCATGTCATCTCCATAAAGGAAGAATATGGCAAAAGAAGGGAAAAAGTTAAGTGTAGTCAGCCATGCTGGATGGAATAAAGTTGATGCAAGGGCATTAGGCTATAGAAAGGGAAGGGTTCACATGCAATACTACTTTTGCAGCAGAGCCTTATTTTAAGATTCTAGGCACACTGCATTCACTCTGTTAAGAGGCAGTGGGTACATAACAATCAAACAATATCACTAAGCTTTTCTCCCACTTTACAGATGGAGGTACTAAGACACCATACACACACACAAAACACAACTTTTCCCAAGGAAACACCATGACAAGAAGGATTCTATCCATTTCATAATTCTTCCCAAAACTACTAAGCAGGGTTCAGTTAAAGACCCAGATGACAGAGCTAGGTGACCAACTGAATACACATCTAGGTGTTTCAAACATAAGGTAGGTACATGTTCAGATTCACACCAGCTTTGACTGTATGCAGCCAAGAACTTGAGCATGAAACTCCAATTTGCAAAGAACAACGATTAATGAAATAGACACGAACGAAGAGACACAACTCTCCTCCCCGATGGCCCTTTTTTGAAAGTAACGTGCAGGCAGGACCTAAGTGCCACGGGAGCTGCCATCAGCGGTCTTCACCCTAGGTCTGGACAAAAGTACTGACCCAGCATTCCTGTGCCAGGCAGTTCCTTGAGAGCACAGACATTCAAGGATTGTTCTTTGCATCAGGATTCCCATCTCAGTCACACTCCACAGGGAAGCGCTCCAGACCGGCCATTTTTTTTCCCATCTACTGTCTTTGGAATATAGTCCAACTACAACTGGGCTCTAGTTTTTAAAACACACTCTGTGCCCATTAACTCTTCCAGAGGAACCTGCCCAGCCTCTTTTTAAAGGTTCTCCTCACGACTGCTTTTTGGTTGGAATGTGATATGCTCCAAATACAGATTTCGGTTACCTTTCCATAGCTGAGTCATTTGAAACCCTCCCTCCCCATACATAAAAATATATCCTTCCAGCATCATTTGACCGAAGTATAAAGCAACCTGGTTGGCCTCCATGCATCCGATGGCATCTTCCAAGAGTGAAAACTCCACGCAGACATAGCCATAGTCGTAACCTGGGGACAGCATTTAAATACAGACGGGAGTGGTGTTAGTGCCTTGCAAACACAAAAGACACACTTAAATCCCCTGTTTCTGAACCCCTTAAACACAAGCCCTCCCAACTAGCCCCTCCCTCTTCTAACTAGGCAAAGCTGCTACCCCAAACAGAAAAAAGTACTGCAGGAAAGTCTGAGTGTTTCTGGACCTTGAAAGTCATTCCAAAATGTTTTGTTTTTGTTTTTGTTTTTTTAACCAAGAAGATCCTCTGCCCTCTTTAGCGCTGATGATCTGGCGAGGGTGTCCCAGAATTGGGTGGGTCTTCCCACTGAAAGTTCAAGTGGGGACCCAAAACATTTTAAGCACAGGCTGAATCTTCTGGAAAAACAAAGTCAACAAGAATAGGAAAGTATCTGAGAAAAAAAAAAAAGTACCCATAGAGAGGAAGTAGAAGCAATTATCCCAAAGCTATACTAATAGTCACCACTTTTCAAGCAGAAACCACCTTCAAAGACAGAAGTGCTGACAGACTGAGGCAACTATCCTGTTTGGATACCACAGGAGGCTTCTGGTTGGCAGGGGACAGACCATTTCAGGTCTCATTTTTTTCCTTGTTTCAACTCAAGTCATAAACCAGCTAAAATCTTTATGAAAGAAGAAGATGTAAAAGCATAAACGAGTACAAAGAGCTGGGTCCAGAATTGTGCTTATGCACAAATATAGGCGGTAGGGGAGGCTGGGGGAGAGACAGCAGTGGTTAGCAATCAATACATGGTCAAGGATTGTACGTACCATTAGTTTAACACACCCTTCACCTTTCTCCCGAGCAAGTGTCATCTGTGGCTTTCGTGACCCATGAGATCAGGAAGTCATGGGATTTACAGGTTGCCGACCTCTAACCCAACCCACCCTATAATTCCCCTGATATGCCACCATCTGACTACAAAAATATAATTTTCAATGCAATGCTCCGTAAGTGGCTTCCATGCTTCCTCCACTGCCTCACAGGATAAAGAAGCTCATCGTTAGGAACGACACTGTGCAAATGGAACAGCAAGAAAAAGACGTGATTTGTGCAGATGAGAAATAAAACTCAGGAAGAGAGAAACAACACAAAACCTAGGGCAGTTCTGAGCACAAAGTAAATATAACAATAGGAAACCGAAATCATTGATTCGAGGTATCACTGGCCAAAAATAAAATCAAGTGAAATTAAATGAAAAGAAAAATGGAAAAAACTAGGGCAATAGAAAATGTAACTTAAAAAGTAGACCAAAGTTGCTGAAACGGGTTGGATTCTTTGTCACATGGAATGAGTGGTCTGAAATATTTTATGGTAGTAATAAAGCTGTAAATTTAAATTTGTTAAATACTCCAACTTCATTATGAAGTGTTACAATGATATAGGTTGATTTTTGCTTTGATTTTTAGGAAATGACCAGGAAGAAGCAAGCTACCAGAAACCGCAGCTACCAGAAATCTCTTAGTTAGGCTGACAGATTTGCTACCTGATTTCACAGCTTTTACCAACACATTAAAACTAACCCTTGCAACCTTCATTTAAACTTACCACAAAATCAGTCTCCTCTGATTAGTAACTATTTGAAGAAATGAAACTACTTTAGAGAAACAGTGTATTTGTATATGTATCCTATTAACAAAGAAAATTGTTTTGTTACTTAATTCCTTTCAAGTGGATTTTCTTGATCAAACTCTGTGAACACCTCAGACATAAAACATTCTGCATTGTGAAGGGCTCTGCATGACCTTGAGAAACACTGTAGAATAGCAGGAGCAACTAAGGTGCCTTTTATCACCAAGTATTGACTGCAAACACGCAAATGCGCTTCCACAGTGAGAAAGGGTTAACCACAGCCAAGTAGGCGTCCTCTCAAGAATGTTGACTCCCACTACAAAACATGTCAAAGAAGTGTCCAGGTATGTGGAAAGCAACCCTCTCCATAGCTGCCAAAATTAAAACACAGGGAACTGACATCAAATTGGCAAAGCCTTGAGTTTCCCCTCTGTGCTTAAAGAAATTACTATTGTGGTCCAGAGGACAGCACAGAATCTGTGGACAGAAAGAGAGGATTCATGACAACATTCACACTTCACTAAAGGACAAACAGACTTTGATATTAAAGTCACTGGGAAGGAAAAGATACAGTTTGCAGGAGGCATTAAGAGCAGCTAACAGCATCTTTATACATCAACCCTGCAATACTATATATTATCTACTTCAGATTTAATATTAAATTCACAAGCCCAACACTCAATTTCTTCTGCCCGAAACTTTAGCTATCAAACTAGAAATTTAAAGTTTAATTAAAATGCCTAAAACTTAAAAAAATAATAAAAGTACCCAATCTTGATCCCAAGCATTATGGTTGTACGACAACGATTTTTAATAATTAACAAAATTGACCATGGCACTAAGTAACATTTACATAGCACTTGTTGGTGCAAGGCTGTATTCAAAAAACTTTATATACACTAATTGAATCCTCACAAGACTACTCTAAGAGGAAAGTATCACTAACCTCATTTTATTCGTGGGGAAGTAAGCAAAGAAAGAATAATTTGCTCAAAATCACCTCAGTGGTAAGTAGCAATACTGGGGTTCAAACCCAGGCAGGCCAGTCTCAAACTGATGTTAAATGCTATCCTGTACAGCCTCTCACCCGTTCATAAGATCCCAGACCAATGTAAGTAATCTGAACTTCAAACTCTCCAGAGTCCAATTAAAGGTTCCGCATGCTTGAGCACAGATAAGACCATGTCTATAGTTAAGAAATATTGAGATTTACAGCACAACAGTTACTCTTACTTTAAATTAACTGTAGCACAACCATTGTGAGTGGACCTGAGTATGCAAGTTAGAAAACATTCACTCTCATGGACTGACGATGATACTGGCTATCAAAATTCTTCTGAAAATACAAAAACTCAAAAGTCTTATAAATGATGGCTATAAAAATTACCATATGGAACGATACTTGATATAGTATACTTAATATATTAGGTTGTCAGAAAAGTCATGACGTATTTTTTTTTATGTTTTTCGTTGCAAAAATGCATCATGACTTTTCCGGCAACCCAATATTTTAAAAACTTTAAAAATGAGGACTTGTGGGGTGGGGCAAAAAAAAAATAAAATAAAAAAAATAAAAATGAGGACAATCATGTAAAATATATATAAAAAAGGAACTAGAGTGAAATACAATGAAGTCACATCTGACTCACAGGTTAGAGACAAAAGGCGGCATAGGAGATGAAAACCATGCATTGTCAAAATTATACTTGAACACCCCAAGGTGAAGAACAACATACCATTTTCTCAATATAAAGTTAAGTCCAACACTGCCAGTTTTCCCTCCAGCGTTGCAACAGATCACTTTTCTTTTGGTTGACACCAGATGAAGAGGTTGGCTTGCATTTAAAGGCCATAATGTATGAAAAATATATCTCTTTAAATAACAGAATCACAGCCAGCACAGTGAATGCTCACAGAGAAACTTGGAAACAGAGACCAACTGAAGCCATAGCCAAGTTCTATCCCCACCTTTCACACTTCATGAGAGGGAGAATGGTGTAGGATGGAGAAGAGTGATTGAGCAAGCACAGGAGAATAGACAGAAATTTGAAAATGATATAATGTGACACAATCGTACACAAAAACAATTAGGGTGGTTGGATTGTTATAGTGGGATTTTTTATCTTTATTTCTCAAGTATAATTTTGTAACTCACAGAAAAAGTTCCAGTAGACACAGAAGATATCCATTCTACCCAGAGATCTACTGTGAATAAACATTCTGAAGACGATCAACCAACCTAGTATTTGGGATTGCTCAGAACCGTTTGATATCATCAAGATGGTAAACCCAGTAACAGTCCCACAGACAGATTCCTACCTAAAAAGAGTAACAAAAAGGCTCTTTTATTACCTTTTCCTTCCACCATTACACCCTGGGAAGAAGTCTGATGGGCTGATGGGTCTTAGTAATTATTTGACTATTAAAAAGCATACCTTACTCTGTATTCTAACCTGAAAATATAGATTTTTCATAGAAATGTGAATGCTCCTTATAACCCCCTCCCTTTTGGGGGTTGGGGGTGGGCACTGAGAAGGATGAGAACAGGGCAAGGGAAGGAAATCTATAAAGGTAACATTAAAATTTTTATTCTTCTCCATCTTTATTAACCATGTGGTTGCCTGTTCCCCAAAAAAGTATCTGTGATAAAAGCTAACTAGGTGCTTATGGGGGAACAAGGTACAGAAAACAAAGCCCAGAACCAATTCTTTAGTCTCTGCCCCCAGAAAAGCCGACTCAGCAATGCTGACAGACATGGCTCCTAACATTCAAGTCAATTGTTAGTCTACAGCAAACCCAAATTTTATTTATTTAGGCAAATGAGATGAATAGCCAGCCCTATATTCAAACTGGGCTAGAAAGACCCAAATAACAGAAAGAAGTCTGGTTGAATTTCCCAGAGAGTACTGGCTGAATTTGAAAAAGCCCAGAATATACATACCAAATATAAAATGTAAAAAAGAATCAGGATTTTAAAGGACATAGGCAGAGAGAGAAAGAGATTTCTTTATTTTATTGAGTATCTTTGAAGGGAAAGAAAACATGCTTTTTCCCCCTCTTAACAAGGAGTGTTATTTCTGTGGGAATAAAAGCACTTATGAATATAAAAAGCACCATGAAAAATCTTTAAATAGAGATTCAAGAGGGCTGAGCTGTAGGAGCTGTTTTCCTAATTCCATTTCATTGGGGATATAGGTATTTAGAGGAAAAGTAAAATATTAAGTTAGAGATTTTAACAAGAACCAAAACAGAATCGTTCCAGGCATTTGAATTTCTATCAATGAGAATAACAGAACAAAGAAGCCCTGTGTGCAAGATTTCCAACAGGTACTTTGCTCTGTTAAAACCTCAAATGAACATGCACCTGCAGCTTTCATTAGGAAAATTAAGGACATATCTGATTTATATGTCAAACCACCATCTGGAAAGAATGGAATTGGCCCACATGAAATCTGTCACTTTGACAGCTGATAAGCACTTTCAATTCTCTTCCCCTCAATTATGTGCACAAGAGTTGCTGGTTTATAATAAAAGAGATGAAACAAGGAAGATATACACTGATGATTACTTGCTAAATTTTTGAAAACCGCATTATGGTACTATTTTATTTATTTCTCTACCTGCACCAACTGATTATTTAAAAACATTTTTCTGTTTGTTTGTTTTGTATTTTCTAAAATTTGTTTTGTAAAGTCTAAAATTAATCCTATGGTCACTTTATCCTGATGATGGTTCTCTGACCCAGAATAACTTGTTAGGAAATTCTCACCCCTTATTCAATTCATTTCAATTTCACTGACGATAACAATGCTATGTGAGCACAGTGGAGGAGTGTCCTTGCCGTCAGATAGCTTAGTCTAATAAGAGTTATGACAAGTAGATAGGCATAGACTGCCTCAAGGGAGCAATTATTCTTTTTTTTTTAACTATAATTGATATATAATATTGTATTAGTTTTAGGTGCACGATGTGATTTGATACATGTATATATTGTGAAATGATTACACAGTAAGTTTAGTTAGCATCCATCACCCCACATACAATTTTTCTTGTAATGAGAACTTTTAAGATCTACTCTCTTAGCAACATTCAAATATACTGGATTGTTGGAAAAGTCATGATGTATTTTTTCTGTTTTTCATTGCAAAAATGCGTCATGACTTTTCCGACAACCCAATATTTTTTACCGAGCCAATGACCTAGTCCAATTTTTGTTCACGTCAAAACACTAAAAAAACCCTAGAGAAACAAACCATCAGGAGTAAGAGAGGAATGTTTACAGATCTGCTTTTTCCCCCCAGCTAAAAACTCTTGAAATTTCCTGAATGATAGATGATATGAGTGTCTTTTGTTCTAACCAGGTGACTTTTGGTGGGCTCCTAGATAGCTCCAGAATGGGGTCTGGTTGTCAGAAAGACCAAGCCCTGATTAGAAGCTTGGAGTTTTCAGCCTCGTTCCAGGGAGGGGAAAGGGGCTGGAGACTGAGTCAATCATCAATGGCCAATGACTTAATCAATAATGCCTATACAATGGAACCTCCACAAAAACCTCTAAATGATGGAACCTGGAAAGTTTCCAGGTTGGTGAACACATTCAACTGAAGGACCCTTCCAGCCCTATGTACCTCTTCAGCTGGTCCTTTATAATAAACTGGTTAAGTGTGTCTCTGAATCTTGTGAGCTGTTCTAGCAAATTATCAAACCTGAAGAAGGGAACATGAGAACTTCCAATGGAAGTGTAGGTGACCTGGGAAGCTGATACTTGTGAATGGCATCTGAATGACAGTCTTACAGGACTGAGTCCTTAAACCTATGGAGTCTGACTCTGGGTGGGAAGTAGAGTGACAACTGAGTTGAATTCTAGGACAACCACCTGGTGCCAGAATTGGTTGGTGTCGGGAGGGAAAAAAATCTCTCATCATCTCTGCCTATGTGACATGGGAGACAAACAGTGCTTTCTGTTGATGTCATTCTTGAACATGTTCAGACCTCCATCTCTCAATTTACCAGAAGCTTGCATCTCCGCCCCCTTTATGTCAAGTTCAACTGCATACTACTGTAATCAGCTAACTTATTGACAGCACTTATTCTCTACATAGCCATTTTAAAATACAGGACTATTCTCGGTTAAGGTTTCCCCCAAAAAGGTCCATTTGGTCAGATATGCTTGTACCTTTGTCAAACACACTCATTGTCTGGTACACAAGGTGAGCACTTTCTAGGGTTTGATATTAATCCAGAAGCTAAAATGAAAACTTTTAATTTTCTAACAAATATAGAACTTTAAATTATTTTTTTCTCTCGCCACTATCAATAGTTCTTTTTTTATTGCTGTATAGTATTCTATCATTTGGATGTGCCACAATTTGTTTACCCATTCACCCATTAAAGGACATTTGGGTTGTTTCTGGGTTTTGGCAATTATAACCTATACCCTGTGGCTCCTGTGGGTGCCCTCTTGGTGCTGCTGTTGTAGCTGGCTTTGTGGCTGTGAAATTGTTTGTGGTGCAGTAAATTATTTATAATGATACAAACAGCAGAATAGAAAATCTACTACCTCAACATAACACCACTGAGTAGTTCTGGAAATAAAAATAAGTCTGTCAGTACCTTTTTAGGGAAAATTTCTTGGGGGGTTTCTACTCATCCACTTTTATTTCCAGAGTTTGCAAATACATGTTAACTAACACTTTGGGGTTGAAAAAACACACCTCAATACTTACAGAACTATTATTTAACCACCAATTCATAAGCTACATTGTTGCCAGAAATTTTTGGAGCATGGAGTGTGATATAAGACAACATGACATAGTATTTTCTTTTTTGATTTAGAGGCAAGCAAAGACAGGAGATCATTTAGTTTGTGGCACATATCTAGTTGATAGGTTACTAGGAAAAACTTTATGAAGTGTATGCTATGTGATGATTTTCCTACCCATTTGGAAACATTTCATTCTTTTTTTTTTTAAAGATTTTTATTGGGGAATTGGGGGATGGGAACAGACAAGTTGCTCTCCTTTTGTTCTTCAGTCTAGTTGTGGAGGACGTCGCTTCACTGGCCCAAGTTGGCACCATCATTGCGCTCTTCCCGGGTGAGGCAGATCAGTTGCTGGCTTCTTGACGGCCGCTCACCCTGGCTGCCCGGCCACACATGGTAGCCCATGGCAACCCACTGCAGCAGGGGCTGCAGCCTAAGCCGTCACCGGCAACTCATGGCAGCCCAGCTCCAGGTCGAGCTGTTGTTTAGCATCTTAGCTGTGGAGGGCAGTGTCACTGGCCCTCATATGTGGGATCCCAACCAAGGCCCTATGGGTCCCAAGCCGGCTCTTAACCAATGTGCCACTCAGCCGGCCCTCATTTTAAAATGACATTATCTAGTCACTTTCCCTCAGCAGAGCTATGAAGTACTAATCCACAGTCCCCGCCCTAGCTCCTGTACCATGGGATTTTCTAACATGCATCTGGCAATTATGACAACTAACATTCACTTTTGATAAATGCACCTGTGGGCATTCAAATTAAACACAGAAGAAAGGGAATATGTTGTTTTGTTTTTCCTGCTTTCTCAGCCCCTAAAGCAACTGAATGAACCATAAAAGATAGAGATCAAGCCAATGATATCTTTTTTCCTCTTTCCAGGTCAAATCTAGTTTTAAATATAGTGATAAAAAAAAAATAGCAGGAGGCCCTACACAACGCAAGAAGAGGGAATACCATGGCAAAATTAACATTTGTTCAACAGAGCCACAACTAAGTTCCACAAATGAAATACATTACCATTTTCCCTATCCTGGTTCCTAAGGTACATTTTTAAGTGGTTTGAAAATTAGGTTTCAGATCACTCTAAACACCTAAAAGTGCTCCTGATCATTCAAAAACTCCCCTAAAGGCAAAGGGCAAAGCAGCCCTGAACTGATAGACATTTCCTCGACAATGTGACTGAAACAACCAACACCTTTGGAGGTCTCCAAAAATCTACTGTGTAGAAAACAGCTCCTCTCTGGGAATTTATAAATCCTTAAGCCCAAATACATTTTAGAGGTTGAATATATTCTTTTTAAAAAATTTGCAATGGAGACTAGATTTTGGGTAGTGAGCCCACAACAGGGTGTATAAAAGTCATTATACAGTTGTACACCTGAAACTTATATGTTATTAACCAGTGTTATCCCAATAAATTTTAAAATAAATTTAAAAAAAATAAAAATGTGGGACAGACTTATAAGAGCCTTCTAGAGATCACACAAAAAAGCCAGGCCTGTCTATATGCATTTTTCTTGTGTGGTCATTTCCTACAACATCCACAAAAAGTCCTGATTTATTTTTAGCTTACCTCTGAAACTCAGGGGACAGCACTAACAATTATTTGCTGATCTCCAACCAATGATTACCTCCAAGCATTCATTTAGGTATTAAACTCTTAATCCTGTTGCATCTGAAAGTCCTATTCTTGTCATCTCTAGTAGCTTTAGGATTACAAAAGACCGAAAACTTTTCATCAAGTTATCCATAGTAGTCAATTCCTCAAACTTTCAGCCAAAAAGAACCCATGATGTGTGAGAACTCCCAAATTCCTTTACAAAAATGAATTAGAAGACAATTTGTCCTACTTAGAAGAGGAATACAGAACACGGATCTCCACAAAAACGGAAGCCCCTTACAGTCAAAGATTACATTGCCTGTGTTCACCAGTATACTCTCTGCGTCTTAACACTTGTGTATAGTGGCTGGATGAGTAAATCAATAACACTGTCCAATAGTTTAAATGGTTGAGACATACATTAGTCAGAATGGCACATAGGTATTTGGCAGGTAACACCAAAGAATGAATAAATTACAAGTCTTTCAAGGTTACAGAGTGCTAATTTTAAAAGATGAAAAAATAACAACATTCTCTATGTATAGCATAACTGAGACCAGGCACAATCAATCATGAACTCTACCGGAAAGGTGCAGTACCAGTTAGTAGTCCATTAACATCTGTGCTGAAACTGTAAATGTTCTCTAACCTCATGAAAACGCTTTTAAGAAATCAACCTTTACATGATTTGTCAACCAATTTTCAAGAAGGCTTGCTTTTAAAAATTGAGATATAATTCACATATCATAAAATACACCCTTTTAAAGTGCACAATTCAGTGGTACATTCACAAAGTAGTGCAACCATCACCACGATCTAGTTCCAAGAAGGCTTATACCTAAATTAGCTAGGAAACCTAAGTGATAACCTAAACAAGAAACATGAAGCAAGTAAAAATTGCCTTAATTTACAATCTGAGAATAAAGAATGTAAGCTAGAAAGGGTGAGCACAGATCAGAGGTTCTGATGCAGGGGAAAGTGAAAGGAAAAAGTCAGTGTATTTTTAAATCCTGTAAAGTTTTTATGAATGGCCTCTATCTGCTGCCCACTGAAGGCAACTGTATAAATGACTTTTCCTCCCTGGACAGAACCTGGGGCTCAAGCAGCCTCCTGCACTATTCAGGCTGACTAATGACTCCTTTCTTCTTACTGTTCTTCTTGCTACTCCAGAGGAAGAAACTCTTCAGTGAGTTCTTCTAACCACCAAAAGGCACAGGAAGCCCCATCCAGCCTTACACAACCTGGAGCCACCTGAGCCTTTGTGCAAAGACACAAGTGAGGACTACAGAAGCCAGAAGCAATTCTACCAAGAGAAGAGTAAGGAACTCAAAGCAGGGAAGTGACCGAGGGCTGTAAACTGGGTTTCATACCTTCCCCAGCTCAGAGAGGCAAATTCCATCTTAGCTACCTACAATAAATGTTCTGGGGAAAGAGGCTATAGGCTGTCAATTAAGGCATCTGCTCATCACTGTCACGCTACATTCTCAAAACAACTGCCTGCTCTACTTTCAGATGTCACGTGTGTTTTATGTAGAGAGATCCAAGGCTACATAGCCATCCAACCCCAAACCACCAAGCTGGTGGTCTTTGTTTCTGAATAAAGTGATGTCTTGGGCTGTGAAGCTGTCCCATTCTCAGATCCAGAATGCGACTTCTCCCAAAAGCCCCAAGGAAAGGTAGCTTGCGGGGAGCCCAATAAAAGTCAACAATAATATTAAAACCTCCCTACCAGGGCTGCAAACTACCACGAGCCACCCTTGCTCACTTAAGGGGTTTCAACAAAGGAGCTAAAAATGAATGAGTCAACTTCCAGAATAGAAAATGAGTTTCATCCTGTCAGGAAAGTCAGCTACCCAAATGAAAAAGGCTATTTTAAAGTTGTTAAACGAGTAATCCTAAATTCTTGCTTTCCAAAACAGTACTGGGATACTACTTTAAAGTCAGCACCAAGCCCTCAAAAGTGCCTGGTCCTGCCCAAGCCCTGAAAAGATACTTATTCACTAGCTGACAGAACTAAAGTCCAGCTCCCCTTAGACACTGAACCTTAGAGCCCCACTGTTCCCATGAAGGCTACAGGGACCTCAAGCTACCTTTCCCTCAATAGTCCAGAGAGCTCCTAGCACCTAATGAGGTGTAAAATACATCATGATCAGAAACAACTCACCCATGTCTCTGCTCAAGGTACCCAGCCACATTTTCCACTCCCAGGGTCTATACTTCTCATATGAAGGTAAGTCCCTTAAATGAGGGTAAGGGTCACAAAACACCCATACTCTCTAACAGAACCTTATAATCAAAGTCTTTGGGGTGGGAAACTTCAAAATGAAATACGTAAGGCAAATCCCAGGTAACTCCAAAGATGACTAAAATGAACCCTAGCTCCAGCACCTCTCCCAGGCTCACCTGCTCCCTCCAGCACGGCATCATGGGAGTCTTCTCTAGGTGTGTTGCTCTCCACTCAGCCCCAGGGTCCATCTACAGCCGCCACAAGGTTCACCCAGCCCTAAAAAGTGCCTCTTAGCTTCCCAGACTTTTTTTTTTTTTTTTAGCTGAGCCACCCTGCCACCTGTTGGCAGCTCAGCGGCAGCTCAGCTTGGGGCCGTGAATCGAACCAGTGACTGTTACTCAAAGCTCGCACTCTAACCAACTGAGCCACTCAGCCGGCCCCAGGCGTCCTTATTTTTAAAGCTCAGCCACCTTTCCTTAAGGCTCATCTGTAAACATCCTCCCCAAATGTGACACCAAACCTGGTAAGGCTCCTGGTTGAAAACACCACCTTCTGCAGTTTTAGAGATGTGGTTAAGTAAATGGGATATTTTCCCATTAGCCTCCGATTGGTTTTTTCCTAAGAACTAAATATATTTGTCTAGGGCCGGCAGAGTGGTGCGTTGGTTAAGAGTTGGCTTGGGACACCAGCTCTGAGCAATAGTACCCAGGTTCAGATCCCACATTAGGGCCAGTGACGCTGCGCCCTCTACAGCTAAGATGGTGAACAACAGCTCGACCTGGAGCTGGGCTGCTGTGAGTCGCCAGCGACGGCGTAGGCTGCAG
>NW_017731368.1:933967-1023244 GCF_001890085.2 Hipposideros armiger
CTTTATCTTTACTCTCTTCCTCCCATCTCTATATACAGCAAATATTTTTCCTAAACCATAAGAGAGAAAACGACATACAATCATGGGCGTTTACTCCTAAAAATGTCAGTGTATATTTCCTACAAATAAGTATGTTCTCTTACATAACCACAGTAGTTACCAACTTCAGTGAATTTGACATTGACACACCACTTCCACAATCAATATATAAAACAGTGCCATTATGCCCCCAAGTCCCCTCATGCTTTCAACTTACAGTCAACCCCTCCCCCAACACCCTTGCAACCACTATTTTCTATTCCTATAATTTTACCTTTTCCAGAATGTCGTATAAATGAAATCATACAGTATGTTGTCTTTTTTAAAAAGCATGATCAAATACATGTAACATAAAATGCACCATTTTAAAGTGTACAATTCAGTGGCATTAAGTACATTCACAATGTTATGCAACTGTCACCGCTATTTAGTTCCAGATATTTTTATCACCCCAAGAGGAAATCCCATAACCACTAAACAGTCACTCCCCATTTCCCTCTTCTCCAGCCCCTGACAACAACCAAACTATACCAATTTACTTTCTGTCTCTATGGATATGCCTATTCTGGACATATCATACAAATGGAATCATACAACATGTGTTCTTTTGTGTCTGGCTTCTTTCACTTAACATGTTTTCAAGGTTCATCCAAGTTGTAGCGTGTCTCAGTACTTCATTCCTTTTTATGGCAATGTGTAACCTTTTGAGTCTAGTTTCTTTCACTCAGCATAATTACGGCTACGAGATTCATTCATGTTGCTAAATGCATGAGTAGTTTCTTCATTTTTTATTACTTAGTATTCCATTGTATGTATATATGTTTGTTTGTCCAGTCACCAAAAGATATTTTACTTCTGATACTTTTCCCAGGAATAGAATCATGTAACTCAAGGTAATTTACAACAAATGGTGTTATATTTGCAAGTGACAGAAGAAAAATTCAAATATACATAACATATGTAGGTTTACAATCCCTTATCTGCAAATCCAAAATCCAAAAATCTCTTCAATATCAAGTTTTTTGGTAAATTTTCAGTGAAGTCATCTGGAGACAAATTCTGACCTCCACCACACTGTGTTTCTTTAGTCTTTTTTTTAGTCTGCTTGGTGAGACTAGTCATGCATTTTGCTGCAGAAGCATTATGATGTCTGATACACATCCCACTGGGGGATGGATATAAGTCATATATGACCTATGTATTGCATTACCTTCCTATATTCAGAAAAATGCATAAACTTGTCTGACCCTGCAGATTTTGGATAAAAGTTGTGGCCGTATACTTACACAGCTCTAGATGAGACAAAAATTAAATTGATAATTACTAGAGTCAGTGAACAGGCTCTAATCTTTTCTCTCTGTTATAGACTGGCTCTCCCTTATATCAGTTAAAGGGTGAACTCTACCCCAGAACTCTACCCCTCTTGTGAACAATATCCATCCTCTGTGGCCTTTGCAGGTTATCACACAGCCTAAAAAACTTGATCTGCCATTAATAAAAATCACCTTTTCTGCTGAAACTCACACACAATCTTTGAAATGTTAATGTCCTGATTGTATCAAGGCATATTCTTCAGTAGATATAAGACAGCACTACTGTGAAACCTGAACTACCCTTTAATGCTCCTCACCTCAGAAGACATCACAGCTGCTGTCCATATACATCAGACACTTATTCATTCCATGCATACTGGGAACCTGTCCATACCAGGCAGAGTGTCAAGCACTGAGGAAGCAGGACCAAACAAGACAAGCAAGGCTCCTGCTGTCATGGAGCTAACACTTTAGTGGGAAGAATAAGACACACAAAACCATTGAGAAAAATAGCAGTGATAGATTCTATGGCAACAAACTAGGATATGATGAAAAATGACTGATGAGCAATTTTGGATCCATGGTGAGGCAAGGCCTCTGAGAGGTAAAACTGAAGCCAAGAACTAAACCCCACAAGACAAGTGAGGATCAGAGAGAAAAGCAGTGCAAAGGCCCCAACAGAGAAAGAAGTCTGTCTCGGTCAAGAACTAGAGAAAAGGTTGCTATGGCTGGAGCATAATAAGAAAGGTGGAGAGCAGTACAGGATAGGTCGGACAAATAGCCAAGGGCCAGCTCACGCAGGACAAGAAGTTGGGAATTTCTTCCAAGTGAGATGGAAGGCCATTAGAGGATTTTAGGCATGGGAGTAACATGATGAGAGTGGTATTTTCAAAAGTTCACTCTATTTGCCACACAGAGATGTAAAACGGATAACATAGGACTGTAATCCAATCTTCTCATTAAAAAAAGAAGATATATATATATATATATATTTAATACGCTTATCACCTCATATAATGCATTTCCTGAAAGGTGTATTGTTTTTTAACCAATGTCCTGAATAATTTCACACATATGTATCAATGTTTTTGGATGGTCAATTATGATTCTAATAGCTACCACAGCCAGCAAACTTAAGGACTTCCTTTGTGGACCCTATACATTAATATGTTTCACTCTGCTAATAAATCTGACGACATAAATAGAAAGTCAGTAAGCACTAAAGAACTGAAGAGTTTAAATTGCTGCTATTTAAACATCAAGACATCTCTTCTTTCTTACATATAACAATACTTAATAAAAGCACAGCTCACGAAGCAAGATCAAAGCTGAGGTTATTGCCCTTTCATAGTTAAAAAGCAACTGTAGCCTATAAATTCTACTTTTAGTTCCCAAAGATAGCAGTTAATCAAGAAGTGTGTATGAGACACATGCACAAAAAAAAAAAGAAAAAAAAAAAGCAAAAGCCCAAAGAACAAAAAAAATTAATAGTATAAGAATAACATAAGTACTCTTAGTCATGTTTCCACAAATTCAGGGTTGCTTTTAAAATAAATAAATGATCAGCTTTCTGCTGAGAAATAATAGCTACTGAGTTTGTTTCCAAATTATAGAAAAAAGATTTTTGGACTTAACATTAAATTTCAACACCAGATTATTTTCAAGCACAAAAATTTATTCTTGTGGATAGTTTCCCTCTGTAGAACCAAACTGAAGAAGGAGCCATCTATCTAGTTAATGCAAAAACTTTATTCCTTGGTAGACTGTTTAAAAGTAAACTATATCCTCAAAAATATGGCATGCTCTTTACTTGAAGAGTTCTTTAACCTGGATTACTGAAATCTAAGTTCTGTGAAAAGATTACTGCTCTACTTTCTTCAATTTGAAATTCTGCAAAATAGATCACTTAAAGATTACCTTTATTTTTAAACCATTCCATATTATGTAGTCCTAAAAATATTGGTCAGTATCTTAAGTGCTTGGCATTTCTCTTTAGACTACATTTTCTGTATTAAGATTTGAAGGAACAGACTGAACTTGGTACTCTAAAATCAGGAGGGTACTCTGAAAAGTTTAATCTGCATTTCAGACCACAGAGCAGAGGTCAAAGAGAAAAGTTCTTCTGGACCTATTTATGGATTTCAACAAAAAAAGCTGTTGCAGAACTTCATTCTCAAAGCAAGACTGAAAATTCAAGAAACCACTAATTTGTACAATTTCTCTGGGAAGTTGTAAATTTCATAGTGAAGCAATGAAATGTAAAATTTTACATATAGCAAGTCTATCAAATCCTACTAGGCTCCAACAGAAACATCCCACCACTATGGAAAACATAAATAGAAGAAAACATAATAGAAATGTAATTATATGAAATATATTCAGGGATAAATACTGCAACACTCACTTTGTATCTCATAGGCACTCAGAAGAACTAGAACATGCCTCCTCAGTGCCCATGTGTGGACAAACATCCACAAAGAACCACAGCTAAGGCTAAAGCTGGCTGTTATTTGAAGGCACCAACAGGAGACTTCTGGAAATCTTAGTTGTGGTTTCTTAACAATTTTGTGAGTAGCACACAACACATAGATCTGACCTAGACCCTTACTAACCACATGCATATCAAGAAACTCACCTGTGTTATGCTCCTTCAACTGCAAATCCTTTACAGGCATGTCATCAGAAGTCCGAAAGGCGTTAAGGATCTGCAAGAATATGGTATTTACACTAATGATACAAATCATAATCAAATACTGAATATTGTATTTTTCCTCCCAGTTTTTTACTCTCTATAATTTAAAGCTATGATTACATTATAAAGGCACAATTAAGCCAGGCATTTTGGCATTCAAAAACTGTTGAGTGAGTCGAACATAATTATTCAAAAATTCCCAAGTATATGAAAAAGGCAGAAGAGCAGAACTGTCACAAGCTCGAGCTCAAGCGCTGATCAGTGGGCCTGCGTTGAGAGCTTCGTCTGCTCACCTGCTGTGTAACCTTTCAGTGCCATTTTTCATCTGTTAAAAATAAGATGATACACTGAACTCATTCCAGTCCAGGGCCAAGGCACTTGAGCTCCCTCAGCCTGGTCAGTTCTTTGCTCCATCTTCAAATCGACTGTTCTCTCACTGCATTCAAGCCTAGGATCAAATGTCACTTCCTCAGTGATGGCCTTCCCTAACTATCCAATCTAGAACAGTCCCTACCTCAGTGACGCTCTAAACCTTTACTTTTCTACAGAGCATTTATCACTGCCTGAAATTACCTACCTCTTGTTTACTTTTTTATTATCCATGGAAGCAGTGATTTTTAAATATTCACTGCTGTATCTCTCAGTGTCTAGAATAGTGCCTGGCATATAGTGTTTAATACTTGGAGTGAATGGATTAAGAGTACCTATTCATGTGATATTTAAATGATCTAATGCTCATATGTATCACATAACACCTGGTTCAGAGAAAGCACTATTTGCTCTTGTACTATTTTGACTAAATTCTTCCATATGTTCAGCCATAATTTAGTAAGCCAGTCCTTTAACATTGAGGAGTTAGGCAACTCCCACTTTTTACTATTGTAAATAAACTGCATCTCTATGTATACAATCCAACCCTCCCTCTTGGATTATGCCCTAATGGAGAACCATCAGGTCTGAGGACAGCAGTCATTTGTCATAATTTCTTTTCCAAATCTCACCTCAGTGAGTGCGTGTTTAACCAGTGAAATCTGAATGAGCTCTATGATTGTACCAGAGACAATTTCCTGGTTTAGCTATTGTACTGTGTTAATACAAGATGTTAACATTGCCAGGGGCTGGGCGAAGAATACCCAAGACTTCCCTATACATTTCTTTGCTACTTCCTGTGAATCTACAATTTTTCAAAATAAAGAGTTCCAAAAAATTTGTTTTTAGGATCTGCAACTTGCACTCTCAATAAACAGCAACCATCAGGAAAAAAAAATTTTTTTAATTGAACAACAAAAAGCAAAAGGAACAAGACAAAGAGATTTACCTCTTCTTTTGTGGCATTTTCGGGCACCCCACTTAATCGAATAAGCTTGCTTGGTTTATCCTCACTTGGGCCAGTCCTATAATCTTGATCCTTGAATCCAGAATAAAAAATTATCTCAGAAGTAAATATATGTTAATGCAAAATGAAACTGAACATGAAATACAGGTACTCAGGATCAAAAGTCAAATTGACTTCATCATATGAAGATATATGTGAAAGTTTGTTGTTTTCTCTATTTTTGTGAGTTCCAAAATTTGCTTTCAAATCATTAGCATACAAGTGTGCTAAGACCAAGACTCATTAAGGGAGTCTTGAAATAGTAAAGCAGAACATTAAGAGAAACGACATTGAACAAAACTTTTATAATCAGGAAAAAAAAAACAAATAAAACATTCCCAAAACTGTAATTTTCTTTCCCTGAATGAAAAAAAAAAAAAGAAATTTAAACCAGATGTCATTTATAAAGATGTCATCTATAAACAAACTCCAACAAAGTCAAAAAGTGTCATCTGACTGTACAACTTGACAGTACAATTCAGAGAAATCTCATTTTCCATATTCACAAGTCTCAGCTGATTTCCATTTCAAAAGTGTTAACAAGGATTCAACTTTTGAGAAAAAGTCTCCTATAACTAAGTGACCACACCTCCCAGTTATGCCTATTGTCCTGGCATAATTATCAACAGTGTCCTCTTTCACTCTTGAATATGAACAATAAATTATATGGTCACCCAACTCTAACATCCTCAAAATCCATTATTTGGCTAACATGTCTTACTTAGGATACTGTTCAGTGTAACAGAAACCTGAGCAGAGATGGGTAAAATCTATTTTAAAAGATAATATTTTCATGTTAGAGTCCAAACATAACTCTACTTGCATATATATATATATATATATATATGTATGTATGTATATATATATATATATGTGTGTGTGTGTGTGTGTGTATGTTAATTATATATTATACATAGAAATTCAACATTTAAGTCAATTAAGTTAGCTGCAAGAAGATACTTGCGTCATTAACATTACCTCCTCATGACCAGGGAAAGATTCCTAGGTATTCTGAGTTAAAATAAGAAAATAAACCAAAACAGCCACAAGGCCTGGCTATGCAGGAGTTGAGAGAATCAACCACAAAGACAGATAATTTCGAACTAAATTATTCCAAGGCATTTAAATCACCACCATAAAGCAAAATAATGAAGAGAAACATCTCAAAAATATGATCTGAGCTGAGGGTCCTTTCTCTAGATATACCTTCCATTCTTGAATGCAAATTTTGCTTTTTAATCGTTGTACAAGGAGAGACCCAGGACTAATTAATGGTTTTGGACTCTTTGCTTCATCCTTCAGAAAAGCCTTTTGAAAAAGCAAAAGGCAAAACAGCAACCCACTCCGTTAACATACCTGAAGGTCCCGTTGGACATCTCTGGGAGTTTTGCCTTCTGGAAAAGGCTTGCTCTGGCCATAACCAAATATCTGGCTTCCGGGCAGCCTGTGATCCACATCACAGTACTCCATGTTTCTATAATCAGTGTCTTGCCGGCCAAGAAAGTCCAGACCACCTTCTTCTTTAAACAGACCAGAGTCAGAGCTGTGTTTTTCACCTCCAGAAAGCTGTGACTTGTCTTGGTCTTGAAGTGGACTTTGGCTGTTCTGAAAGTCTGATGAAGACCCGTGTTCAAAGTCTACACCTTGTGTTTCTCCTTCTCTTGTTTCTGAATGCTCAAATTCTCCCTTCTGAATGCCAAAAGCAGGCCTTTCTGTTGTATGGTCATGCGTTGATTCTTCTATCTTGTTCACATTCATACCAGAATGTTCTCTGTCTTGTGTAGTGGGCTGAATGTAATCCAAAATATTTGGGTCCACAGAGGGCATCTCCCTATCCTTAAATTCCACACACGTTTCCACCTCCCTGCCCCTGAAGTCCTGATCAGTCCTGGACCGGGGTCTACCTCTGAAATCTGAATGTGGCATATCCCTGTCCCTAAAGTCTAGATCACTAGGACCTGAACCTCGGCCTCTAAAGTCCACCTGTGTTACGTCTTTGTCCCTGAAGTCCAAATCAGATACATCTCTATTCCTAAAGTCAGAACGGGACTGATCTCTTGGCCTGAAATCCAAATCTGATAAATCCCTTCCCCTATAATCTGCATGAGAGCCATCCCGGCCTCGAAAATCTAAATCGTAAGTGCCTCGGCCCCTGAAGTCAGATGGCGGAGCATCCCTCCCTCTGAAGTCAACAGTGTGTGCATCCCTGTCTCTGTAGTTCATGTGAGATGTTTCCCTACCTCTGTAGTCCATAGAAGTACCATCTCCACCCCTATAGTCCATAGGTGGTCCTTCTCTATCCCGAAAATCTCCAGAATGTATGTCCCTGCCTCTGAAGTCCAACTGTGATGACTCTCTGCTCTGGAAATCGGGAGATGAAAAATCTCCCCCTCTGAAATCATGTCCAGGTCCCTCCCCTGTTCGATAGTCACCATGCGGTCCGTCTCTAGCTCCATAGCTGAAAGAATGCTCCTCTACATTTGCAAAGGGAGGCCCCGAATGCCCCTGGAAATCAAAGGGAAGTGAATCTCTGCCAGGAAAGTTGCCAGAGTGTCTCTCTTGAGCATGACTCTTAAGGGGAGGAGGAGGATAATCCCTGTTCCACCCGGGAGCAAACCTTTCTTCTTGGCTCCCACTGTAGAAACAAAGACAGTGTTATTCATATTGTCCAGAGTTTGAAATCTACACACCAGCATATTCTTCTCTAATCACAGCACATTCTTCTGTAAACATTTTTTTTTTTTTTGGCAGAGTTCTGTAACAAGGTCCTAGATCTGCAGAAAACAGCAAGGTTTTGCTATTTTAGGACGAAGTGGCCGAGTAAACTTTTATGCTCCCATTTCAGAACACGAGGAAAGTCAACACAAGGTTTTCAACATGACTGCTGCAGAAAAAGCTTTCGCCCAGTCCTGCAACAGGGAAAATCCGCAATACCAGATAAGCTAGCAATGGTGACATGCTACAAAAATTTCCATTTCCTACAGCCAGGGAACTTAGCATTCCAAGATCAACAGATGATTCCTATACATCAGAAAAAGCAATGCACTGTAAATTTCTTACAGCAAGTTTCAGGAGATGTCTTTCTCATTGTTGCATACAGGAGTAACATTCCAAAATATTTGGTTAAAGCTACAGCATAGAAACGTTGCAAGCTCACAATGAAGAAACACTGGCTGTAAATCACCAGTAGGAGCATGCCAGTGTTCACTGGCTCAGCACCAGCCCTGGCTGCATCTAAACCCCAGTTCGAGGGCAGCTGCACCTAGAAGCACTCTCACCTGAGTCCTACTATTATAACTACCCAAAGGTATCACAGGAGGCAGCATGAATCATGCCACAAAGCATGTGTAAGTCGACTAAGCCAAGCAACAGCATCCAGGAGCTTAAATACTGAAGGGGACCTAGAGAAAGCATTAGGCCTTCAAGCATTATTCCCAGGTCTCAAATGAAGAAACTGATATTTCAGATTCCGATGTTGCATGCTAATTTCTCATGGTAATAAATATGTTTAAAAATAAACATAGTATTAAATTCACCTTCTCACTTTATAGAACTTAAGCGATAAATGAGAACTGGCCCAATTTCTTCGCTTTGCCTAACTTCCAGGTCATTTTACATGTTTTGGCTTTGGTAAAAGATTAGGGAATTTAAATAGGCAATAAGGCACCCAGGATCCTGAGCTTAAGGGAGGGAGAGGGGCGTGAAAAAGGAAAACCTGAAATGATCTGAAGGGTGATTTGCTATTTAGCCATAAAACAAAAATATTAAGAGATCAAGTCCAACTCAGTTGTCTCCTCCCAGAATAAATGGGTTCTATTATATGACCCTTCTGAGCTCAGACCACACGATCATGCTAGAAAGATTCAAAAGACAACTGATTCTGGGTCAATCAGTTCAAGAAAACCAATTACAATGCCAAACCCTTTCTTAAAGTAATAGAAATGTAATAAACATTAGAATGATGCATATTTAATGGATTTTCAGACTATGATAACTTCCGTTAGCTAATATTAACATTAGTTATGCCTCTGTGGTTCATCATAAGGGGAGCATGTTTAAATGTTCTTGATACGTAATACAATTTAACACTAAAATTAAGACATTACCACTAACTCTAGTGTCTCCCACATATAAAATCATTCAAATGCTAATAGCTAGCAGGAAGAGGTAAGCCTCAGCAGATACTCAAGGGATGAGTGCTGAGGTATCTAAAACTACGGGTTTTCTGACCAGAACACATCCAACACTGTCTTTGAATACTGCCCTAAGGGTTATCTTACCCTCTTAAGTTGAGACGATCAAATAGATCCAGAGTTACCTACTGTACTAGGGTTCTTAGAGTTCTATTTTATGCAGACTAGTCAATAAACAGTTCCATTAATATAAATTTCATAGCAGTGGCTATGAAAATAATTTTTAACCAAATAATGTTAAAAAGAAAAGTTGTTATGATGAAATATAAAATTATTTTCCTGGAAGATACCTTTTTTTAATACAAATTAGTCTCCCCAAAAGTTATGCTACATAAGCTGTCTCCCTTTTGGTCAAAGATCTTAAAAAACAGCATGTAATGACTTATAGTTAAACTAAAATTAAGGTGGGGAAATACAATTTTACATGATAAATTGATCAAAGAAAAAAATGTTCTGAAACTTTTTAAAAGTTAAGCAATAGAGCTTACCTAACATTTCTGGAGGCTTACCTAAACCATCTAAATAGGTTAATTCTATAAGAAAGAGCCTTACTTAACAAAATAATTACCCATTAACTACAAGTAAAAATGTAAATATTTTTAAATGTTCTAGAAAAAAAAATACCCAAAAAAAGTAATAAAAAGAAAAAAAACGTTAAAGTAAAATCCCACTGATCTAGACTAGAGATCAGCAAACTTTTTCCATAAAGAGCCAGATAGTAATTACGTTAGGCTTTGTAGTCTCTGTCACAACCACTCAGCTCTGCCACTATAGCCTGAAAGCAACCACAATTTGTAAATGAATAATCATGGCTGTGTTCCAATAAAACAAAAACAAGCTGCGAGCTGTAGTTGGCTGACCACTGCTCCAGACCTTACTTAATGTTTTGAAAGCTAAAACATACCCAGCATCACCACCACTGCTTTAATTTAAAGATCACTGAGCAGAAAGTAAAGACCCCTATCATTTAGTATTTATGAAACATTAGCATTACTAAACATATGAATTTTTTAAAAACTCAGTTCTCTACCTAAATTTTTCATTGGACCCCAAGCTTCAAAATAATGAATGGACCATCTGTTGAATTTGCACAATAAAATCTTGCAGACTGTCAATTCAAAAGAAAATTTACTAGTAACAGAGGTTTCAACTGGAGCACCAATATTTTTAATGTGTAATTTTGAAGGTCAGATTTCTTTGCAATATACCAAGTAAAACCATAAAAATCACATTCCTATAGCATTTTATTAATTTGAAACACAATGCAAAAGCTTTAAAAATACTAATCATCAGTATTTATTATATTGACTACAAAAATAAACTCCCTACAAATCTAAAATATAATCCATTTACAACGTAATGGTACCACCTTCTCCACTTATCTTTGTACCCAGTAATCCCTAAAACTGAAATGTAGCTTAGAAAATTGCAGTGCACTGAGTAATCTTTCTTTCTCAAAACTATTTCTGGTAGCTCTGAAACACAATGTGCCACAGGCAAGACACAGCTATGGATTCTAGACATAAATTAGTGAACTTAACACAATATTTATATACATTTATAAACATTTACGCTAGCTTTCCTTATTATTATTCAAGTTATGTATCACTTTGCTAAAAGAGATTAAATAAATAAATAAGGGCTATTTTTTAATATTTAAAAAAATGATAAAACACAAAACCAGGAACTTCAGAAATTTTAACAAGTTTCTATTTTTTAAAACTCAGAGCTATCGCTACACAAAGAAAATACCCCCTTTATGGTAGACCAAAAAATGTTATACTATATCTTCTTTATTATTAAAATATTGACAATTTCAATATTCAAATTTTAATACTTACCGAAAAGGTCCTGTTCTATTAGCAGATCGAGAATCCCCCCACATCTCTATGTCAAGAGAACCCAATAAGTAGATCCTTTTGCTACAAAACTCTGGTTATTGCAGTACCTGTACAAAACAAACCACAAAAAAGACATTAAAACATGAAGTAAAAACTAATTTCTTTCTGCTTGACTTATGAAGGACCGCCATCAGCAGGGATATCTCAGGGATATCTCTAAAAGTCACTTTTAAACATTTACACACTAATTTATAACAAGAAAAATATACTTTTAATTAAAAATGTGTACTCTGGGCACCATAAATTTCTCAATGTACTAAGAATGCTTCACATTTACTAAATATTTACTAATTTTTTCAGCAGCCATTCTACCTTCCTTTTTGGAAACAGCATCTAAGCATTAACACCATTCTCAGCCCTGATCCTACACCATCCAGCCTGGCCAACCAGAAGAGTCAATTACCCTCACACAGTAATGCTTTGAAGATGTGCACATAACCCAAGTCAAGCTGAGAAGTCATCCGCAGTACCCTTGCTGCAGCTACTAAAAAAGAGGCAAATTTTCATGACCTTGCATTTGGCAATGGTTTCTTAATATAACATCAAATAAATAAATAAATAAATAAATAAATAGGGCCGGCCGAGTGGCGCGTTGGTTAAGAGCTGGCTTGGGACGCCAGAGGGCCCCGGTTTGGATCCCACATATGAGGGCCAATGACACTGCCCTCCACAGCTAAGATGCTGAACAACAGCTCAACCTGGAGCTCGGCTGCCGTAGGCTGCAGCCCCTGTGGCAGTGGGTTGCCATGGGTTGCCATGGACTACCGTGTGTAGCCAGCAGCCGCAGTGAGCAGCCGTCCAGAAGCCGACGACTGATCTGCCTCGCCCAGGAAGAGCGCAATGATGGTGCCAACTTGGGCCAGTGAAGCAACGTCCTCCACTAGACTGAAGAACAAAAAAAACCACGATAGCAACTTGTCTGTTCCCCTTCCCCCAATTCCCCAGCACTGTTCCCATCCCAATTCCCCAATAAAAATCTTAAAAAAAAAATAAATAAAGTACACTTCATCAATTTTAAAAACTTTTGTGTATCAAAGAAAACTATCAAGAGAATGAAGAGATAACCCACAGGTCAGGAAAATGGCAGACAAAGATAAATACCATGTGATTTCACTTACTTGTGGAATCTAAAGAAAATGAACAAACAAAACAAAAATAGGTTCATAGATATAGAGAACAAACTGATGGTTGCCAGAAGGGAGGGGGGTTGACGGGATGGGTGAAAAAGGTGAAGGGATTAAGAAATACAAATTGGCAGTTACAAAATAGTCACAGGGATGTGAAGTACAGCATAGAAAATATAGTCAATAATATTGTAATAACTATGTATGCTGCCAGGTGGGTACTAGACTTACCGAGGGGATCACTTTCTAAGTTATATGAGCGTCTAACCACTATGCTGTATACCTGAAAGTAATATAATATTGAATGTCAACTGTAATTGAAAAATAAAAATTAAAAAATTCTTGCGAAGTTCTATTTGTAATATGGTATCATCTGTACAAAATAGAAAAGAATATATATAACAAAGTTACAAGACTCACACTTCCCAATTTTAAAACTTACTACAAATCTACAGTAATCAAGACAGACGGTGTGGCACTAACATAAGGATAATGGAAGAGAACTGAGAGTCCAGAAATAAATACTCACATTTAGGGTCAAGTGATTTAGATGCGAGTGCCAAGACAATTCAATGAAGAAAGGACAGTCTTTTTAACGAATGGTACTAGGACAACTGGACGGACGTCCCCGTGTGAAAGAATGAAGTTGTACGCCTATCCCATGCCATGTATTAACTCAAAATGGATCAAAGACCTAGATGTCTAAGAGGTAAAACTATGAAATTCTTAGAACGGGCATAAATCTTCATGACCTTGGGTTAGGATATGGTTTCTTAGATAAGATAGGTAACAAAAACCCAGCAACAAAAGGAAAAATAGATAAATTGGATATTATCAAAATGTAAAACTTTTGTGCTTTAAAGGACATCAAGAAAGTGAAAAGACAGCCGAAATAATGGGAGAAAACTTGTACAAATCATGTATTTAATGAGACTTGTATCTAAAATACATAAAGAACTATTTTATAATTTTAACAAAAAGACAACCCAATTTTTTTAAACGGGCAAAGGCTATGAATAGACATTTCTCCAAAGATGACACACAATAGCCAACAAGCACAGGAAAAATACTCAACATTCCCCATAGGGAAATGCACATCAAAACCATAAGACACCACACCACATCCACCAGGGTGGCTAGAATAAAAAAAGACAGATCAGCTGGCAAGGATGTGGAGATATTGGAACCCTCATAAATGCTGGTGGGACCAGATCAACAAATTTGTTAAACCATCTAGTTGTTGTTCCCTCCAAAGTTTTCCTTGGGATAGCTGGAGTTCCTACAGACATGCAGTTTAATCCAGCAAAGCAAATGACTAGGGGCCATGGTGCCAAAATGATCTCAAACTATTCTCAAAGTTTAAATGGGTAAAAACTCTGACTAGCTGGCATGCAGCCAGGGCGACTTTTGGTAAGAACTGGCACTGCGGGATGAAATGAATGCTAGGTTAAGGCTTTAAATGCTGAAGCTCATCAGACCTCAGTAAAGGCCTACAGATGCTACCTACACAGCAATGAGTAGAAAGGCCCACGTGATGAGTTCTGAAGATGAGGTAGGATGTGAGCCCAAGTTAAGCTGCTGCAGGTGCAGACTTTGATGCTAGTAGTAAATAGTCCAGTAAGTGTTCTGAAGGTTGAAGTGAAACACGGTTCCACACAAAGAGCAGTTAACAGGGGTCAGCTGGTCCTGAGAGATGGCAAGCACCACATTCAGCTATACTCATAGGCTCTACTCTCAGTGATGCCCTTTTATCAATTCCCTTACCTTTCATCTTTGCAATCACCCCCCCAGAACCCAAAGACTGGTTTCCGGGAAGCTGACCAATGGGTTTGGGAATACAGCCTCCCCGTTTGCAGGTCTGCACCCTTCATGGTTGGAGCTATGATAACAACTGACTTCTTGTCTCCTCTACCTCTCATTCCTGATTAACAAAGTCATCTTGCAAACACTTTCACTCTGGTGCATCCATCTTGCACAGGTCCAAGAATTTCACCTCTAGCCACGTAATACCAATACCCAGGGCCATCCCTTCTTTTTAATGATGACCTCGGTTCCAAAAGCCAATAAAGCAGAACCAGGGGCCCTATTCTAGTAGTTTCAGCTGCAGTATGCAGTGGCTTCCTCCTGCTTTAAACATTTATTTTTTCCGAAGTACAGTAATACCTTGGTTTGCGAGCATAATTTATTCTGGAAACAAACTACCTGTATTGCAAAATATCGCTCGTTTACCAAATTAAAATATATTAGAAATGTTTGCTCGTCTTGCGGAACACTCGCAAACCAAGTTACTCGCAATCCAAGGTTTTACTGTAAATGCTTTAGGCCCCAGAGGACATTCAGCTAAGAGCATCAAGGGTTTGAACACCTACCCAACTAAGATCTAACTATGAGTTTTTAAACAGTAGCAACTGTAATACACGATATTGGAACTGGAACTAGTGGTTCCTGGCAGGACCCTTGTCCTTGCCAAAAAAATTCCCATTAAAAGATTTTAAGTGTATTCACTCAATTCACAGGATCTCAGAAAAGCCCTCCTCAGAGCTGGAGGAGGATCCCTGGATGTGGCAGCAGCTTCTCAGGCTCCCTTCTCTAGAATCATATCCCGATTCCCCATTGATGGCACCTGCTTTGCCTACCACCATACCACACTCAAAAGTTAATTAAAAATCAATCAGAGATAAATGCAGACACCAAACAATAAAGCTTCTAAAAGAAGACACAGGAGAAAATCTTTCTGAGCTTGGTGTCAGCAAACACTCCTATAAAGGATCCAGAAAGCATTAACCAGAAAGCCTTAACCATAGAAGAAAAAGATTAAAATTAAAACCTCTTCTTCAAAAGGCATTGGTTAAAGAATAAACAGGCAAACTATGGACTGGAGAGTAAATATCTGCAACACATATCTGACAAATGCTATTATTAATCTTAAGGAAAAAAGATTAAAACCACAATGAGGTAACAGTGCACCCCCTCTAGAATTGCTAAAATTAACAACTCACCAAATCAAATCCACAAGGATTTCCAGCAATCAGAGCTCTAATACACTGCTGAAAGAATGCAAAATGGTACAACCACTTTAGAAACGGGTCTGACAAACAGTAGCTTAGAACCCAGAAATTCCCTTTCTAAGTATTTACCTGAGGTTAAATGAAAACAAAAGACTTGTACAGATATGTTCACAATGTTTATTTACATGGCTTTAAAAAATGGAAATAACCCAAATATCCTTCAGTAGGAGCTAAGATAAACATTGTTCGGTGTCCTGAAGGGTTTTCCTCCCTGGGGTAGTGTACTTCAGCAGTTAAGATTTGAAATGAGAGGTGCCTTTTTGGTAAAGTGGAATGGAGGATAGTAGTAAGAAAGGGGAGATGGAAAAGGAGAAACAGCAAGACCCATTCTTTTTTTTTTAATTATACATTTTAAAAAATTGTTGTAAAATATACATAAAATTTACTATTTACCATTTTTAAGTGTACAGTTCAGTGGCATTAAGGACATTCACATTGTTGTGCTATTACCATCCCCATCCATCCACAGAACTTTTTTCATCTTTGCAAAACTGAAACTCTGTATTCATTAAACAGTGATTCCCCATTCCCCTAACCCTTGGCAACCACCATTCTACTTCCTGTCTCTATGACTTTGACTCCTTCTATTATGTCATAATACTAGTGGAATCATACAATATTTGTCCTTTAGTGACTGGCTTATTTCACTTAGCATATTGTCTTCAAGGTTCATCCATGTTGCACACTATCTATTAGAATTGCATTCCTTTTAAAGGCTTCAGCCTTAAATTCCATTGTATTTATGTATCTTTTATTTATCCACTGAGGGACACTTGGGTTACTTCCATCTTTTAGCTGTTGTGATTAATGAACATGGGTGGACAAATATCTTGAGACCATTGTCAATTATTTTAGATATGCGATGTGATCAAACAATACGGTGAATGCTTAAATTTAAAAAAATTTATTACAGTAAAAGATACATTGCCATTAATCTCCCTCAAAATACTCCCCCTCGCTTCGAACACACTTATCCCATCGTTCTTGCCACTTTCTGAAGCAGTTCTGGCTGCCTCGATGTCCTGAATCTATTCAAAACATTTACCTTTCATGGTCATTATGACTTTGGAGAAAAGCGAGAAGTCACAGGGTGCCAGATCCGGTGAATAAGGTGGAAGATGACACACCGTAAAGGTTTTATTTGACAGAAATTGCAGTACCAGAAGTGATGTGTGACATGGAGTGTTGTCATGATGGAGGATGAAATAAAGACACTCACAAAAGAGGACTGCCAGAACTGCTTCAGAAAGTGGCAAGAACGATGGGACAAGTGTGTTTGAAGAAAGGGGGAGTATTTTGAGGGGGATTAATGGCAATGTGCCTTTCACTGTAATTTTTTTTTTTAATTTCAACATTCACTGTAGTTTTTTATCGCTCCTCATATATACCCATAAGTGGAATTGCTGGATCATATGGTAATTCTATTTTTAATTTTTTGAGGAACCATTATACTGTTTTCCACAGCAGCTACACAGTTTTACATTCTCACCAATAGTATACAAGGGTTCTGTTATGGACTGAATTGTGCCACCCCCAACCCCTGCTCCAATTCATATGCTGAAGCCCTAGCCCCTATGGTGACTATATTTGGAGATAGGACCTTTAAGAAGGTAATTAAGGTTAAAAATACCAACAGGGCTGGTATCAGAGGAAGAGACATCAGGAATGCATGCACAGAGAATACGCCATGTGAGGACACAGCAAGAAGACGGCCTCCTGCAAGCTAAGAGAGGCCTCGCCTAAAACCAACCCTGATAGCCCCTTGATCTTGGACTTCAACCTCCAGATTATGAGAAAATAAAATTTTGTTGTTTCAGCCACACTGTGGTATCTTGTTATGGCAGCTCTAGCAGGATAAATATAAGTTCCTTATTTTGTTATGGCAGCTCTAGCAGAATAATATAAGTTCCAATTTCTCCACATCCTCATCAACCTGTTGTTTGTTTGTTTTGGATAATAGCCATCCTAACAGGTGTGAAGTGGCATTCATTGTGGTTTTGATGTGCATCTCCCTAATCATTCATGATATCGAGTATTTTTTCATGTGGTTATTGGTCATTTGCATATTCTTCTTTGGAGAAATGTCTATTCAAGTCCTTTGCCCATTTTTAAATCAGGTTTTGTTATTGATGTTGAGTTTAGCAGTTTCCTATATATTCTGGATATTAAGCCTTTTTCAGATATATAATTTGCAAATATTTTCTCCCAATCTGTGGGTTGCCTTTTTACTCTCTTGATAGTATTCTTTGATGAGAAAAGTTTTTAATTTCAATGAAGTCCAGTTTGTCTATTTTTTCTGTTGTTGCCCGTGCCTTTGGTGTCATTCAGATCACTGCCAAATCCAGTGCATGAAACTTTCCCTCTATGTTTTCTTGTAAGAGTTTTATAGTTTTAGCTCTTACATTTAGGAGCAAGATCCATTCTTAGGAAGAGCATTTATGTTAAGTTTTGCGTATTGATTCCTTTAAAAATATACATCCACATTCTCCCTGGAATGTTTCCATGCACTCCCAGATTGAAGACTGTAGTTTGAAGCAACTACCCTTACCTTGCTCTATCACTTCACTCCATTTTTGCCTCCTACCACTCTACTGGCGCTTCCTTTTTGTTTGTAAACATAGTCGTCTTTTTCATGCAAAACACACACACACACACACACACACACACAAATACAAAACCTTTAAATATTAGTTAAATAAACAAATGTCTGTCAAATATTGCTAATCTCCCAAGGCTCTATACTGTCCCCCAGCACTATTCTTTTTTTTTTTTTAGCTGAGCCAACCCAGCACTATTCTTGATCCACAATTCATCCCTGGGTGTATGGTCTGAATGTTTGTGTCCCTCCCAAATTCATATGTTGAAGCCCTAATCCCCAATGTGTTGGTATTTGGAGATGGGGACTTTGGGAGGTAATTAGGTCATGAGAGTGGAGCCCTCATGAATGGGATTAGTGCCCTTATAAGAGACAAAGGAGAAATGATCTCTCTCTCCACCAAGTGATGATACAGCAAGAAGGTAGCTGCTGCAAACCAAGAGGATCCTCACCAAGAACCAAATCAGCTGGTACCTTGACCTTAAATTTCCCTGCCTCCAGAACTGTCAAAAATAAATTTCTACTTTTTAAGCCACCCCATCTATGTTATTTTGTTATAGCAGCCCAAGCTGAGACACTGTGCAATCTCATCCATTCCCAATTTAACCACCACATCAACCATCTCTATGATAATTTCCACATCTCCGTCTCCTGCCTCGGCTTCTCCTGTGAAGTCCAAATGCCTGCCAGAAATTGCCACTTGGCTATCCCATAGGAATCTCAAACTCATGTACTAATTTGTATCTTGACTTTATTACTATAGGGAGACATTTTAATACTTCATTAGAACTGCTTTTTCTTATGAACAGAAATTTCCCAGGTTTTAAACATTCTTTTTTTCCCCCAGTTTGATGTGGATTTGAGGCTTTTTTTTTTTCCAATTATAGTTGACGTTCAATATTGTTTCAGGTGTACAGCATAGAGGTAAGACATTTATATAATTTACAAAGTGATCCCCTCCCCCCCCATTAGCCTAGTACCCACCTGGCACTATACATACTTATTACAATATTACTGACTTTAAATATTCTTATGTCCTGGTCCATTATACCAGCAAATTAGTCAGGTTCTCAGTTTAAGAGTGAGATTTGTAAGGCAGTACAGTGTGGTGGTGAAGGGTTAAGATTATACTCTCTGGACATACTCTGCTTGGGTTCAGAGTTAAGACTGCTTGGAGGCAAATCATGGCTCTGCCATACTGGACTTTAAGCAACTCAGTTTACTTATCAGTAAAATCAGGATAATGTCTACTTCATAGAATTATCAGGATAAAATGACAATGTAAATTCGTTAGAACAGTGACTGATAAATAAATTGCTCAGTAAATGTTATCTATTACTATTTTAAGGGTTTATTTAAAAAATCATTGGGAATAAAATCCACAATGAGATACCACTTCACTCCAGTCAGAATGGCTATCATCAATAAATCAACAAACAAGTGCTGGCGAGGCTGTGGAGAAAAGGGAACCCTGCTGCATTGTTGGTGGGACTGCAGATTGGTGCAGCCATTATGGAAATCAGTATGGAGGTATCTCAAAAAACTGGAAATGGAACTACCGTATGACCCAGCAATTCCACTCTTGGGTATCTATCCAGAGAAACCCAAGACGCTAATTCGAAAAAATATATGTACCCATATGTTTATTGTGGCGTTATTCACAATAAGCAAGACTTGGAAACAACCGAAATGCCCATCGGTAGATGACTGGATTAAGAAATTGTGGTACATTTATACAATGGAGTATTACTCCGCCATAAAGAAGAATGAAATCGTAACATTTGGGACGATATGGATGGACTTAGAGACTATTATATTAAGTGAAATAAGTCAGTCGGAGAAAGACAAATACCATATGATTTCACTTATAGGAATCTAAAAAACTGAATGGGCAAGGAAAGTGAACAGAGGTGGTCTCAGAGATGTGGGGGTGCAGTTGATGGCTGTTGGTTGGGAGGGTGGGGATGAGGGAGAGAGGGAGGGAGTTGGACAGCATAAATACGCAGCTGCAGTGCTGCCATGGGGACATGGGGGACAGTTCGAGGAATGTAATTGATAATGTTGTGAATATTTTGTAGGGTGTCAGGTGGTCACATGTCTTGCATCATGGATGGGGAAGAGGCTTGATCACGGCACTGTACACCTGAAGCTGAAGTTGTATAATATCATATGTCAACTATAAGTGAATATATATATATATACATACATACATATATATATATATATAGTCATGGGACGTGGAATATAGTGAGGGAGTGGAGTCAAGGGATTTGTAATAGGTATGTATGATATTGGGGGGAAATGGGGCGGCGGATTGGGGGGGGGTTGTCACTTCGAGGGGTAAAAAGTATATCTATTGCACTGTGTTGTACAGCTGAAACTAATTCTAAAAAATGTATATTTCATAATAAAAAATAATTAAAAAAAAGTCCATAGCAGGAAGGTAGATAAAGAAATTGTGGCATATTTATACAGTGAAATGTTATTCAGCAGTAGAAAGGAATGGACTGCTAATACATACAACATTGGATGAACCCCAAAAACACTGAGTGAGAAAAGCCACACACAAAAAATATATACAATATGATTCCACTTATATAAAAAACAGGCAAAAATAATCAATGGTCATACAATTCAGAAAAGTGGGTACCTATGAGGAGTAGGGGTTGACAGGAACAACACGGCACAAAGGGACTTTCTGGGGTTACTTGGGCAATAGTAACACAAGTATATACATTTTTCAAAGATAAAACTGTATGCTCAAGATCTTTGCCTTTAACTGAATTAAGTTGTACCTCAATAAAAAAATAAAAATAAATTAATGAACCAATGGAAAAAAAAAATCACTGGGATTTGGAATGCATTCCCATTGGTGCAGTCTGATTTGGCTAAATGACTAACATTAAAGTTTGATTTGTCAATTAGATTATATGGCAGGCATTTTCCAAAAACTGAGTTAAGTCTGCAGCTCCAAAGTTTTGAAAAATATATATTTAAAGTACACATGCAATATATATTATGCCAGAAAATATATGTTTGCAGCCATTTATGATAGAAATGTTACAATGTTAACTTAAAAATGTGCAAAGTGGTAAGTTTCTCAAAATTTTAGGGGGGAAATTTTAATTCTTTTAGGATGTCCAAGATTATAAAAGGGTTTCAAGACCATTGGCCAAGAGCCTGTGTTTTAGAGTCAGACTGCCCGGGTATGATTACTGTAAGGAGTAAATGAGATCATGCATAAGAAGCAATTACATTCATAGCAAAATTATTCATAATAGCCAAAAACTGGGAACAATCCAAATATCCATCAACAGTTAGATGAATAAACAAAACGTGATATACCCATAAAAAGGAATGCAACAACATGGATGAACCTCAAAAATCACGAAAAGTGAAAGAAGACAGACACAAAAGACTAACAATTATATAATTTTGATTATATGAAATCTCTAGAATACATAAAACTACAAAGACAGAAATTACATCAGTGGATGCTAGGACTTGCAGTCAAAGTGGGAAATGGAAATTAACAACAAACAGGAACTAGTTAATTTTTTGAGATGTTGGAAATACTCTAAATCTGAATAGTGGTGATGACTGCATCAAACTGAATACTTACAATGAGTGAATTTTACGGTATGTAAATTATGCTTCCAAAAAAAGTTCTGAAAAATTTTAAAGCAACAATGTATTAAATATTATTAGTACTGCTACTATGCTCAGGTATTTAAGATCATGACAACATTAAGCTAGAAAGGACCTTCCTGGGTATGTCTATTCCTAATCTTGGAAACAAGAGTAATAATAAAGGAAAGCTGAGCGCTGACTGTTACAGTTAAGCATTTTACATAGGTTCTCTCATTTAATCATCACAAGTCCTCCATGGAGTAAGTTCTGTTACTACCTCCACTTTACAGACTATGAAACTGAGGCTCAACTAGGTTGAGAGACTTGCCCCCAAACAATATAACTACTGGGTCGTCGGGAAACTCATGACATATTTTTCTATGTTTTTCAATGCAAAAATGCATCATGACTTTCCCGGCGACCCAATAAAATGAAGTAAAGCCAATATGCAAACTCAAGACCATCTGATTCCAAGGCCAATGTTCTTAGAAAAACCCATCCTAAAATTCATATGGAATTCCAAAGATTTCCGAATAGCCAAAATAATCATGAAAAAGAACATAGTTGGAGGACTCACACTTCCTCATTTCAAAACTTACTACAAAGCTACAGTAATCAAGTGTGGTGTTCATATAAGGACAGACATACAGAACAAAGGAATAGAGAACCCGGAAACAAACCTCCACATATTGGGTTGTCGGAAAAGTCATGACATATTTTTTCTGTTTTTCGTTGCAAAAATGCGTCATGACTTTTCCGACAACCCAATATATGGTCAAGTGATTGGCAACAAGGGTGCGAAGACCATTTTATGGGGGAAAGACAGTCTTTTCAACAGTAGTCATAGGAAAACTGGATATCCACGTGTAAAAGAATGAAGTGGGGGCCGGCCAAGTGGCAACAGGGTTGCTGGTTCGAGTCCCAGCCCGAGCTGAGCTGCCGCTGAGCTGCCAACAGGTGGCAAAATGGCTCAGCTAAAAATAAAATAAAATAAAAGAATGAGAATGAAGTGGGACCCTTCCTTAACATCATACACAAATATTATCTCAAAATGGATCAAAGACCTGAACATAAGAGATAAAACTCTTAGAAAACAGAAGGAAAGCTTCATGTGTTGGATTTGACAACAATCTCTTGAATAACACCAAAGGTACAGTCAACAAAAGAAAAAATAGACAAACTGGACCGCATCAAAATTAAAACTTTTTCTGCGTCAAAGAACACTATTAACAGAGAAAAAGGCAACCCACAGAATGGGAGAAAATATTTGCAAATCGTGTATCTGACAAGGGCTTAATATCCATAATACACAGAAAAATTCTAAACTCAACAAAACCTAATTTAAAATGGGCAAAAAGCTTGAATAGACATTTTTCCAAAGAAGAATACACAAATGGCTAATAAGCACATGAAAAGATGCTCACCATCATCATTAGCGAATGCAAATCAAAACCACAATGAGATGCCACTTCATACCCATCAGAATGGTTACTGTCAAATACAAAACAAAACCAGTTGGTGAGGAACTCTGCGTATTGCTGGCAGGCATGTAAAATGGCAGAGCCACTGAGGAAAACAATATGGTGAGTCCTTAAGGGGATGAATTGTATGGTGTGTAAATTGTATATCAACAAAACTTTTTTTGAAAAAGGTAACAGTGGTGGCTAACAGTTAGTGAACACTTTCTGCACACAAGGCACTGTTTTAAGGGCATTACATGTATTACATTAACCTTACAACAACCTGTGAGGTGGCTACATTTTTTAACCTCATTTCACATATGAGAAAACTAAAGTTAGGTAATTTGGGGCCAGCCGTGTGGCACATTGGTTAAGAGTTGGCTTGGGAGTGCGGGCTCTGAGCAGCAGGGCTGCTGTTCGGATCCCACCTGAGGGCCAGTGACGCTGCATCCTCTACAGCTAAGATGCTGAACAACAGCTCGACCTGGAGCTGGGCTGCCCGTGAGTTGCCGGCGATGGCGTAGGCTGCAGCGGGGCTGCAGTGGGCTGCCATAAGCTACCATGAGTGGCCAGCAGCCGGCATGAGCGGCCGTCCAGTGGCCAGCGACCAATTGCCTCACCCGGGGAAGAGCGCAATGATAATACCAACATGGGCCAGTGAAGCGACGTCCTCCACAACTAGACTGAAGAACAAAAAAGGACAGCAACTTGTCTGTTTCCCTCCCCCAATTCTCCAATAAAATCTTTAAATAAATAAATAAATAAAAGTCAGGTGATTTGTCCAATGTCACTCAGTTAATGGAGGTGTCAGGGATTTAAACCTTATCAGATTCTACAGTTCCTACAGTTAACTACTCTGCTCTACTGAGTCCCACAGTGTGATAGGAGGGTTATAAAAGGCACTCAACAGATGCCCCATTAACTAGGTGAATGAGATGAACAACGTATGGGGGGAGTCTAGCAGAAAAAAATCATTCTGAGCACTTGGTGTATAGCTAGAAAAGTCCATCAAAGAAATAATTTATGACCTTTAAATGTTCAGAACGTTCCAAATTTTAACCTTAATATAACTCTGAACCAAATTAACACCAATATATACAATAAACAGTGGCAGAAGAGTATAACCTTGTCCCCAAGTATCTGTAATAAGACCACAGAGTTCATTTAGTAACCTCCCTCCCCCGCCCCCCCCTTGACAATTCTCCTCTGAGAGGCTACAAGAACCTAGGATCCTAAAAGCAACAAAAGTAAAACCAAGTCTGGTAACAGAATTCTGTAAAGAAGGGTGCTATAGATGTTCACAGAGTGACCTAGAACCTATCCTATAGGATAGGTACCTAGCTGGGAGCTAGAACATGGGAGCTAGAACATGAGATGAAGTGCAGGTCCAACTTTTGGGTGTTTCACCCAAATGGTAACAACATAGCATTAATTATTTTGGACATTCCCAGTCCTACCATCACTCATCAGTTCTCCATCTCTCTCCCTACAGACCTCACAAGTTTGTTGATGTTGACATTAAACCACTCACACTGGTAGCATTACTCAACAGGAAGTTGAAAACTAACAAACCTAGGGCACAATCCAGAGTTCAGAAAATGAACCAGGTGACCAGGTGCATCATCAGTCTACTGAACTCACTTCACTTAGATCCAGCAACTCTGACCTTCACAAGCAAACCTGGAATATGCAAAAAATACAATTACCCTTACTGTTTATGTACCCTACAAACAAGGCCCTTTCTTTTTATTACAAAAATGCACTCTGAGAAGAGTCGAACCCAACAACACAACATCGATTCTAAAGTTAAACAAAAAACAGATTTACAACGCCAAAAGGAATCTAAAGAGTGAATACAAGGAAACATCTCGCTCCTCTCACATTCACCCAACGGGCGCAGAACCCACTAGACCACGCTCCTGCCTCTGGATTCCACTGCCCAGGGTGCCGGGATCTGAGCTCTCGCGCCCTATGGCCCGCCCAAGCCCACTCGTGTCAGTCCAGGTGTGAGGACGAGGCTACGTGCTAGGCACAAGAAGGGCTCCCTCTCGAGTGATGCCTCAGAACTGAATCAGATTCTTGCAAAAGCAGGAAAAAAGGAGGAAGACAGGGCCCGCCTACGGCTCCGCATACCTGGAGCACCGCACCGCAACCACGCGCCGGACCCCGACTCCGCAACCCGCCACCCCAAGGCTGGACCGGTAATTCGACCGCCGTCCCGGGCTCCGCCCCGGGCCCGAGACCGTTCCGGGGCGTTCCTGCCGTGGGCGGCACCTCCCTCAACACACCGCCACTTGGCTCTCTTCTTCCCGAGCGAAGTTGCGGCCGTCCCGCGACACCGAAGCTCCCAGGCCGCGCGGGCCCACGACGTCCAGAGCGGCCTGGAAAGCCGGATTCTTCCCCGCAGGCTCCGGCACGCCCTCGCTACCTCCCCAGGCCCTTACCGAGGCAGCGCGGCCACCACGGCCCGCTCCTCCTAATCTTCAGCCGCCGCCACAGACCCAGCGTCGCGGAGACCGGAACTTCCTCCGCGCCGGGCCGCTGCCTCCACAAAGGCGCCGCGCCGCCGCCTTCAGCGCTCGGCCCGCCGGGATATGGAGTACAGCAGCGGGTCGCGCCGACTCCACTCCCGCCATGCCCCGCGCGTTGGGAGGCGGGGGAGGTATGCCCGCGGGGGCGGGGCGTGAGGGCTTGATGCTAGCTGACTGGGGTCGGATCTGAGGGCGTGCACTTCCCCGCCCGGGTGCGCCGGGTCTACTAGGGGTTTTGGTTTGGCCGCCAGGCCTGAGGCTACCCGTCCTCCAACCCTCTTTTTGGAGTTGAGATCTTCTCGAGGTTTGCTCACGGCCAGGAGCGTGGATACGACACTGGCCTGCCTAGCTCGAGGCCACCTTATTGCCGTTAGTGTGAAGGAGAAGGAAGGGAGCCTTCTTCTGCCGAAGTCTTCCGGGGAAGGGGGCTGCTGCCTCTTCCAGCCCAGGAGCTTAGCCCTTTTGCCCAAGACCGAGGATAGGTGCGAGAGAAGTACTTGAATTAGAGAAGCAGTAGTCACAGAGGTTCGTCTCTTTTTCCTTCTGATGGGTTTCCAAGCTAGGCATCCCCAGGTGAAGAATACCAGGCGGATATTAGCTATGTTAAAGGTTCAGCAGCCCTACCTATGAAGGAAAATGCAACCAGCTTCCACAGGGCCTTGCTTATTAACTCTCAGGCAATAAATCTGGCCAAGAGTGACTTGGGCGAGGTCACAGGTATTGGAAGCTATCTGCAAATCAGCAATCTAGTGGAAATCGGGGCATCACAGCTTTCAGTTCGCAGCAGCTCACTTCCACAGTCTCCTTCCAGCTGATGTTCTTCAAACGGCCAGCTCCAGGCTTCCAGGTGGATTGCCTCCACGGTGAAATGCTGGCTGATTCCAGCCACCTGGTGTCCCTGTCAGTGGACCCTTAGGGAAAGTAACCTGATTTAATAGCCTAAATTGATCATCATGAGATCAAAGAAGTCTGCTGCAAGAAAAACCTATAAAGCATTCTAAAATAAAGCAAACCTTATCTATAGAAAAAGAAGGTTGTTGGGTTAAGTAGTCTTTAAAGTTACCTTCCCACTTTTTAGGCATCTTGTCTAGAACTCATTTCTTGGTTCAAGAACTGTATGAAGCACCTGCTGTGTGCCAAGCACTGTATCAGGTACAGGGGATACAGGAAAAAAAAAAAAGCTAATAAACTTTGCTGCCATAATGGAGATGGGTTTGGGGGTGGTTATCGGAGACAGCGAATTAAATAAGATATACAGTGTCTGCTGAGATGAGTTTGGTTTCTGTAAGGAGGGAAATGGACAGCTATTGGAGGGCTCTAAATAGAATAATACCATGACTTGCCTTCCATGTAAATAGGATCCCTCTGGCTGCTGTGTGGAGAATAGGCTGAAGGTGGGAAAGGCAGAAGTAGGGCATCTGTGTAGGAGACCATTGCAATAATACAACCACAGATGGATGGTACTTGTACCTGTGTGATCACAGTGGAAACAGGAGACGACTGGGATGAGGAAAGAATGTGGGAGGAGCAGTTTTGGTAGAAAGAGCAGGAGCTTAGTTTTGGGTAAGTTGAGTTTTCCATGCCTAGTAGACCTGGAGTTGGCAGCTAGATACATCAGCCTGGAGTTCAGGGTAAAGGTCAGAGTTAGAAATGCAAATGTGGGCGGTGTCAAGCTGTCCTAGTGCTGGTATCTAAAGCCATGATCTAGAATGAGAAGTTTGGAGAGCAGAGTGAAAGCCCTGAGACCTGGGGCACAACAGCACTAAGAGGTTGCTGGGAAGAGGAGGAACAGTTACAAAGAGCTGTAGGTAATTTGCTTCCCAAACTGGGGCATTATTGGTGCATCACTCCTTTATCAGATAGTATTTTATCCTCTAAAGTATTAAGGAACTAATTAGCCTGGCCTTTATACTCCATGTCTTTGGGTAATAATTACTATCCTTAATCACACTATATGACTGGCATTGGGCTGGCATTTCATTATCTCATCTAATCTTCACAACCTTCACAACCATATGATATACCCTTTTACAGTTAAGAAAATCAAATCCCTTACCAGACGGAAAGGGGGTGGTAGATGAGGGTAAACGGGATCAAATATATGGCAGTGGAAGGAGAACTGACTCTGGGTGGTGAAAACACAATGTGATATATAGATGATGTATTACAGAATTATACACTTGAAACCTATGTAACTTTACTAACCATCGTCACCCCAATAAACTTTAATTAAAAAACATAAAAAAGAAAACCAAAGCCCAGAAAGATTAAGTAATTTGCCCACAGCAGGAAAGTAGAGAGGGGGCAATTCCAACCAACCTGGATTAGTCCTACTCCAAGCTCATCTCCTGACTACCTTTTTCATTAAGGTAATCATTGAGGATTTTCAAAGGAAGCATCTGGGTTTTTTCGTTTGTTTTTTGTTTTGTTTTGTTTTTACTTACATGGGCCCATGGTACTTGTAAGGTTATTTTTACTGCCTAAGGCCAGGAAGTATGAGCTGTTTAGAAGAGCTGACCCAAAGCAGTGTCCTCGCCTGGAATGGGGAGAACTGGGTCCAATAGGGTAGGGGGGCTCACTTTCAGCCCCTACATCCTCACAGGGGAGGACCCAACAAAGAGAGACATTATCCCACCTGTTCCTTGTTGCCTCAGTCTCATTTGGGGCCACAGCTCTTCAGCATCGAAAGTAGAGATTTAATCAAGTGTTAAAATGAGAAACAGGAACCAGGAGAGAGAGAGATGATACAAAGACCACAGATGAAATTTTGCAGCACAACAAGAAAATCAGTTGCCTTACCAGGAGCTGCAGAGTAACTAAGGCAAGAAGGAAAACCTCTTCAAAATGTCCAGGGAAGGACTATTATTATTAGCTCAGAATACTTCACATTAGATATCTTGTGTTTGAGGGGGAAACTGCTAAAGATACTGAGAGTCAAAGGATTTGTCCCCGGGGTCATGCAAGCAAGATAGCAACAGGGCTGGGGACAGATACAAGCCTCAGGATACCATCTGGTCTTTTTACTTTAGCCACAATCTTTTCACAGTACCTCAGGTTCTGGAATGTCTACTAAAGCTATGAAAGAAAAGAATATTGGGAAGAATAAGAGGTCTGTGGAGATGATATGCTGGGTTCATGAAAATCACAGGCCTAGACAAAACAAAAAACTAAGGTTTTGAGGTGCCCCCCACCTGGAAGACCACAGGGTAGGTAATGTTGTTTGTGGCAAAGCCCAAAGTTTGAAGCAGTATCACACTGGGCAGCAGAGCCTTCCTGGGATTGACATTTATTATTCCAAAAGACCAAGATTTATTTCTTGGTAATCCTATTAGCAAAAAGTGAAGGAAAGGGTCGTCCCAATATTCAAATATAATTCAATAGGTGGATTAAAATGGAGTTTTAAATCATAACCTTAAAATGTTTTAGTAAGTAGCCACAATGGTTTGTTCTGTGGGTGAAAAAGGGGTTCTAACAAAAATAACCTCACAAGGGTCATCTGATCATAAATTACTAACTGGGCAGATCATTGTGGGCAGTCATGCCTGAGGCATGTAACTGTTTTAGGCTTATCTTTGTCTTAGCAAGCCCTGTCCATTGTTTTTGTGCATCTAATTAACATACCTTTGAAATAAACTTAACCACCATCAAGAGAGCTCATAATCTTAACTATCCTATAAAACAATCCCTGCCTTGCTTTCTCCCACCTCCATACATTCACTCCTTAATACCAAATGCATAAAAGAAACTGCAAAACTCACTCTCCAGAGCCTTTGAGATCTTGCTTCCCTGCAAGTGTCATCAGTTTGGGCTCAAACTCTTATAAAAGCTCTCTGCAGGTTTGGACGGTTCTTACATCGACAGCTCCATGAGAGTGTCCTAGGCACAAGTCTTAGCCAGAAGCACATGGAAGACGATTATATATATATATATATATATATATATATATATATATATATATATATATATATATATATATATAATCTCCACTTGCTTGGCTAAGTAGATGCAATACTTCCCTATGGTGCTAGCTAGTGGAGCCATTGTGCTTGAAAGCAAGAGACTCAAAGAAACCCTGAGGTCAGAATGGAGACTGTCAAGGAGACTGATTAGGTATGTTAGAAAACTTTAAACGTGTCTTCCACGGGGATCAATTCTAGGGGTACAACTTTTGGTTAATGGATTATAGCCAGGATATTTCTATACCAACCAGAAGATATGAGATCTTCTTGACTGAAACTCTTATAATGGCAGGATTAATGAGAGCAAAACTATATAAATGACGTTTACCCTAAGAGAGGGAGCATGGACACCTGAGCTAGTGAAGAAAGAAAATGATGAGTGGCCTATGGAGACCTGGAGAGACTCTCCTCCCATCCTCCTCTCTTCTTTCCAGGGGAATAGATAAAGAATTGGGCATTGTCTCACATGTTCTTACCTAAAAAAGAGGAGAAAGCTTCCCTTAAATTATGTGCAAGGGTCCAATAGCCCTGTGCAAGGCCATCTCTGGTAAAAGGCCACAGCTTTTCACCATGTCAGTCATAGGCCAGTGTTGAGGTAGGTGCCACATGGCAACCATCTGAGACCACGAGAAAAGCCCAGGGGCAGAGCTCTACCCCAATTCCAGTGTAAGGCTGAGATGGGGACAAGACACTGCATCGGGAGGCTTGGAACAGCAGGGAAAATCAAAGGAGTGATTTCAGACTTTCTCCTTCATCCCAGAAACAGTGGGTGAATTAACCATGAGGCTATAAAGTGATTTAATTGCTTCAGAGAAAACATGAGCTGTATTGTTGTTAATCCCTAATTTTACATCTTTTAAACTGTTTTCCAAAAATAAAATCGTTTGGGGAAACTTTATATTTTCCTGTTTTTATTGCTTTGCATATAGGAAATTACAAATTCTTAGCAATGGCTCCTTGCCCTGGCAAATCACCTGGGAAGGTTTTTAAATGATACTGTTACCTAAATCCCATCCCAATCCAATTAAATCAAATTCCCTAGGCATGGTGTCCCAGTATTAGTGTTGTTGTTGCTGTTGTTTTAAAGTTCCCCAGGTCATTCTTTATGCAGACAAATTTTAGAATTACTGTCATAGAGCCTCATACTATTATATTAAAACGTGTCTAAAACGATGTTTTGGTGTGCCTACATCCTTTACAGCCAGTGTGGCCGGGCTTACTAATTACATTTATCCAGCTCCCCAAACTTGCAATGTCTTTCCACAATCAGTGAAGGAAATAATGCAAACCAACGTCTTTCTCTCCCTTGGAGTAAACCTCTAGTTGGCTAGGGCGGAGGGGCCAAGGAGTCTGGTCCACGCGGGGACGCTGGAAAAGGCGACGCCGAGTGAGGCGACTCCCGCTCAGGTCAGAACCCTGCGCCCGGCTGCCCCCACCCCGAGGCACCGCGGGCGGCGGACTACATTTCCCATAATGCACCCTGGGGACGGGCAGGGCCGGGCAGAGCGGCTGGAGCCGGGCCTCTGCCGCGAAAGGCCGGTGAAAGCTGTCTTCCTGGGCCCGCGGCCGGGCAAGGGGCAGTGGGAGAGGCGGGGGCCTGCGCTGTGGCCATGTCTGCGTCCGCAGGGTGCGGTGGTCCCGCGAACCTGCGCCCTGAGTCCGGGCCCCGCCGGACACCGGTGTCCTCCTGGAGGTCCCGCAGAAGGCAGTGACTGGCAATCTGTGCGTCCTAAGTCCCCCGGAGGAACAGGTGAGTCCGACTGCCAACCCACGTGGCCTGTGGCCGCCGAGAGACTGGAGAGCTGTCATCCTTGGAAGGAGGGGCTTGGAGACTGGGGGCCCCTGCCTTCTACGCTGCTATTTGCGGTAGGAGGACCGGGTGTCCCTGGGTCCCTTAGTGGGCTGGCCCCTAGTTGGGGAATACAAAAGAAGAGGCCTGGAACCCATCCTTTTGCTGGGACGGCAAAGTCCTGTAGGGGGCAGTGGCCAGGTAGGACCCGCCCCCTAACGCACACAAATTCAGCCATCAAGATCCTCTCTAAGATTGGCAGAGGTGACTGTTGGCTGAGCAGGTCACCTCCTGAAAGTGTCTTGGTGCTTGGAACTTTGCTCTCAAGGGTGCCCTGGCTCTGCTGAAATCACCGGGCTGCCTCTCATACCGGATGAGCCACCCTTTCTGGGCTGGAGTTTGCTAGGGGAGGGTGCACAGCCTTTGTCAGAGAGGACAGTGGCTACCAGCAGTGATTAGTACCAGACCATGCTCTCAGCCTGGAGTAGGCATCCTGCTGAAGCAGGTACAGCACAGCCTCACCTGGGCCCTGTCTGCCACATATCCATGGATCCTGGCATCACGCTCCCTTGACCCCAAGGGTCAAGGCTGAATGGAGCACTGTTTAAGCAGGAAGAGGGAGGTGTAGGGAGGGGCTCTTGCAAGGTCCTCCCCTCTTCAGGGCGGGCATATGAGGGAGGGAGGTATACACTAGAAGGGCTGATTGAGCCAACCTGCTTGGTGGCATTACTCAGGTCACAGCGGAGCACTTTTAGGGAAAGTAGCAAGCCCTGGGTGCTTCTAGAGAGGCTGCCTAGGAATGGGCTCCAAGGGAGCATCTGGGACTAGTTCCAAAAGACCTCTCTTGTTTAACTCCTTGAGGCTCAGCCTCCCAGGAGCATCAGCTACACAGATTGTGGCTCCAGTGGGGTTTGGGGTGGGTTTTGCTGTGAGTCACTCACCTCCCTGCCTAGTTTCCAGAGTAAGTGTCCAGAGAACTGTTTGCTTCATGAAGGCTTCTGGCTGGGTCCCCAGATTGGCCTTGGAGATGCTGAGATGCTGCATGATCTCAGGTGGCAGGGGAACTGTGGTGAAGGAGGCATCAACTAGCCCATGCCAGTGATCCTGCCCCCACTCCATATGGGTAGCATGTAGGGTACCACTCAACCAGGCTGGGCTCAGTCACCTGAAGTCCTCAAGGGATCAGTGGGTAGTGGGCCCTCAGGACATCCGGTATGTTGCTGTAGACTTTGTTTGGGTCTTTGAACTGGAGGTGCAAAGCCACAGAGCAGGGGCATGTGGCAGACCAAGGAGTTCAACTTGGGAGAAACATCCAGGAGCAGGAGAGAACGAACGATCTGTTCTTGCAACTCCAGGGCCCATGAATAATAGCCAGTTAGCCTGGAGGAACTCCCACCCCTAGTCTCACAGACAGCTCTTTGGCCCAACATTGCAGATGGGTCACTTCAGGCCAGAGCCCACCTCGCTTCACAAGGTCAGAAGCACATTGTCCCAGGCCAGTTTATTCAGGGCCTGGCTCAGGGTGAGCAAACTCTCCAAGGACTGATTTACATGGCAGAGTCCACTGGATCCATGTGTAAGTACAACTATACATGGTGTGAATGCTAAGAATAATCATGATATGCGAATGACAGCAGCTGGGTGTACAAGTACCTACTCTGTGCACTTGTAACCAGATTACATGGATTATCTCATTTAATCCTCCACAACCCAATGAATCAGTACTATTATTATCCTCATTTTATAGATGAGAAAGCTGAGACTTATAAAACCAAACCAGGCAAGTCCAGGTCCCTCTGACTCCAGAGCCGTTGTTCCTGAACACTTGACTACTAGCAAGGACAAGTCTTCCCCACAGCGGGGGGCCAGGGGCTACATGATAAGTTGGCCTTCTTTTTTTTTTTTTAGCTGAGCCATCCTGCCACCTGTTGGCAGCTCAGCGGCAACTCAGCTCGGGCCAGGCATCGAACCGCTGTTGCTCAGAGCTCACACTGTTGCGCGAGCTCTTAACCAACTGAGCCATGCGGCCGGCCCTTGGGCGTTCTTTAGGCCCTTCCCCCTTCTCCCTCCCAAAGTTACTTATGTGGCTAATGTTGATTAAACTCCTCCTCAGTGTGGAGCTGGTATTTTGAAATTTGTGGCCTATCACAGGGTGACCTTCCATGTAGAACACTAAAGCGGGGCAAGGGGGGTAAGAATCAAGGACACTGCAGGAAGGCCTCTCTGACGAGGTAACACTTGAACAGCAACATGAAGGAAGTGAGTCAGGTAGATATCTAGCCCAAGCAGTGGAACAGGTGTGGTGCAGGGTGAGGGGAAAGCCGGGAGGTGTGGCCCAGACAGGAAGTTCAGCAAGGGCAAAGTTCAGATGTGAAGGAGTGCTCAGGATTTACATTATACCTAAGGATAGCCATGAGGTCGGTGTGGCTGGGCTAATGCCAAACAAGGGGGGAGAAGGGCAGGAGATGGATGAGGTCAAGTATGTGATGGGGGAGGGTGGGTAGAGGGGGCCTTGTGTGCCACTGTGAGGAAATTGGCGTTCTCACTGAGTGGTGTAGAACCATTACAGAGTCTTGAGCAGAGGAATTACATGACCTGACTTCTGTTTCAAGAGGATCACTTTGAGTGATGTGAGGAGAGACTGCAGGGGCAAGGGCAGAAGTGGGGAGATGGGTGAGAAGACTAGAGAGATGATGGTGGCTTGGACCAGTGTGGTAGTGTGGGAGGTGATGAGAAATAGTCAGATTCTTGATAAAGACATTTCCCACTTAACATCAGTAATCCGTTCTACAAAAGTTGGACCTTCTGTCTGGAATCACTAACTTAGTGTCTGTTTTTCATTATTTTAAATGGGAAAAGGTATAATACTTCCCTCATCAACCCTAAATCCCCAATTTTCTAAAATGGTACTAAAACACAGGGGAAATACATACCTGATATGTGCCTAATAAATGATAGCATTAGGATATAAAATGCTTAAAATATTCCCTCCTGATCAAGCAATGTTGTTGCCTTGATCCAGTTTCATGGCCTCTTCAGATGTCTGCAGCAGCTATGATGCAAGTAAGCCCCTTTTGTGGGCACTCAGTGATCTTCCATTAGCTCTGTTTGGAATGGAATTTAAGGCTTTAAATGCCTATTACTTTGTTAAAAATGCAGATCAAGTTTTTTTGGTTTTTGTTTTTAGTTGAGCCATCCTGCCACCTGTTGGCAGCTCAGCGGCAGCTAAGCTCGGGCCGGGAATCGAACTGGCGACCCTGTTTTTCAGAGTGCTCACTCTTGAGCGAGCTCTTAACCAACTGAGCCACTCGGCCGGCCCACAGATCAAGTTTTGATGCTGTAAATATACATTTAAAAAAATATAAACAGAAGCTGAATCAATACACGTTTGTTGTATTAGTCATCTATTGCTGCATAACAAATTATCCCCAAATTTAGCAGCTTAAAGCAACAACAAATATTATCATCTCATACAGTTTCTGTGGGCCAGGAATTTGAAAGGAGCTTAGCTGATGGTTCAGGCTCAGGGTCTCACAGGGTTCCAGTCATCGAAAGGTATGACTGGGATGAGACAATTTGCCAAGGTTGCTCACTCACAAGGCTGGCATCTTGGTACTGGCTGCTTGCAGGTGTCAGTTTCTTGCCATGAGGTTCTCTCTGTATGGCTGCTTGTAGCCTCACAACATGGCTGATGGCTCCATCTAGAGAGAGTGATCTAAGAGAGTAAGGCAGAAGCCACAGTGTCTTTTATGACCTAGCCTTAGAAGTCACACATTATCATTTTCATGTTGTCCTACTGGTTACTTAGATCAGCCCTGGTCGGTGTGGGAGGGGAGTACACAAAAGCATGAACACCAGGAGTTGAGGCTTACTGGGAACCATCTTGAAGGCTGGCTACCAGGGTTGGGTATTAAAAACCAAGAGGCATTCTGTGAGGAACATGTTAACTAGAGAGACATTTTGCTGGGTGTGCCTGTATCCTGAAGTGCAATGACAGGATTTGCTGATGGTTTGGTATATGAGGTGTGGGGGAAAGGGAGGCCTAAGAGATGACTACAAGAGCTTTCATTGAATAACTGAAAGGATGAAGTCGTCTTTCACTGAGATGGAGAAAACTCTGGCGGGAACAACCTTTTAAGTGGATGACCAGGAACTCAGTTTTGAACATAGAACTTTGAGATCCTGTGAGACATCCAAGGGCAAACATCAAGTCAATGTGTGTGCCTCTAAAAGTCACAAGAGAGATTGGGGCTGGAAATAGAAATTGTTGATAGTTGTTTTTAATTGGTAAGGTAAGCCCTGGTGCCAAATTCAAAAGATACAAAAGTATACTCCAGGAAAAGGCAGGCTCCAGCCTAAAGATAAGCCTGTTTCCTCTGCCTCACTTCTTCCTTTGCAAGTGCCTAAATATCCAAAAAGAACTATTTGTGTATATATACATTTTTTTAAAAGACTGGAAGGAAATACAGTAAAATGTTAACAGCGAAAGATCCTGAATGGTGAGAAAATAATTTCTTTGTAATTTTTTATATTTTCCAAGTTTTCTACAATGAATAGATACCATGAATTCTTTCTTTTATAATCAGAAAAAGAACAACATATTTTATTTTATTTATTTTTTTTTACAGTTTTTTTGTTTGTTTGTTTTTTTGTTTTGTTTTAAGATTTTTTTATTGGGGAATTGGGGGAAGGGGAACAGACAAGTTGCTATCCCCTCTGTTCTTCAGTCCAGCTGTGAAGGACGTCGCCTCACCGGCCCAAGTTGGCACCATCATTGCGCTCTTCCCAGGTGAGGCAGATCAGTCGCCGACTTCTAGACGACTGCTCACAGTGGCTGCTGGCTGCTCACACTGGCTGCTGGCTATACACGGTAGCCCATGGCAACCCACCTTCCGTCGCCGGCGACTCACCGCAGCCCAGCTCCAGGTCCAGCTATTGTTCAGCATCTTAGCTATAGAGGGCAGTGTCACTGGCCCTCATATGTGGGATCCGAACCGGGGCCCTCTGGCATCCCAAGTCAGCTCTTAACCAACGCGCCACTCAGCCGGCCCCAACATATTTTATTTTTTATAGGAGAAGACTCTCAGTTCATTCTCCAGAGGTTCAAGTTAGCTGGGTCCTGGGGAGGGACACTTTCCTTTATTCATCACCGTTGATTATGCCAGTGACCCCCCTCTGTAGCACCTTCCCCTTTCCCCTCAGTGATGCCTTTGTTTGCTCCACAGGAGAGCCCAAGGGATGGCTGCTGACATGTCCAGGAAGAAAAGCAGCGAATGCCCTGATGGCACATTGGCTCCTTCTGATGGGCAGAGTGTGGAGAGAGCCGAGAGCCCCACACCAGGACTGGCCCAGGGAATGGAGCCAGGTATGGGCAGGGTGTGCAGCCTCCAGAACAATCGGGATTCCCAACTACTCTTTCCCTCCCGCTCACTCTTGCATGTGATAAGCCACCCACTGGGCATTTGTCAGGTACTAGGGACACTGCAGGCTCAGTCTGCTTCCAGCCTTCCTCTTCACTTCCTGTTGGGCCGCTCTACCTGTGCTGTCTGGCTGCCAGTGTGTGCTCTTCTCCTAGTCCCTGTGTCTGCAGCATACCGGCCTGGCTCCTTCTCCCCACTCTCAGCTCTCAGCTTAAATGTCACCTCACAAGTTGGTCCTGCTCTGACCATGCTCTGTACAGAACATTCGTTATTTTCTAATTTTATTTGTTTATGTATGTATTGCCCATCTCTCTCATCCACAAGATTGTGAGCTCTGAGCACAGAGCGGTTGTATCCCCAATGTCTGGTACAGTTCCGAAATCATAATAGACCCAAAATATATCTGTCAAAAAAAAAAAAAAAAGTAAAGGAAGACTGACATGGTCCCTGTCTTGGGGTTGCCGCAGGCTACTAAGGCCATTACAGTGGAGTGGGTTAGGAGCTATGGGCTGAGCAGGGTCAGGGTGCCTTCTCCCAGGGAGAGATTCGCTGAGCACAGGAGGTGTTCCAGGTACAGGTGAGGTGCTGGGCACACAGCAGTGAACAACCAGGTTCCTGCCCTTGGGGGGAAACTCCATCGTAGTTAGAGAGAAGGACAATAATGGACAAGTGCCACAGGAGGAATCAAGGAGGAAGATATGATAGTGTGCCTGGGGTTGGAGGTCAGGGGAGGAGGCAACTAACATCTTTGCTGAGAGCTGAAGTGTGACAAAGAGCAAGCCATGCGAGGAAGTGAGAGTGCCTTCCAGGCAGAGGGAACAGCAGGTGCAGAGGCCCTACGGGGGGGGGGGGCTGTTTGAAGGTGTCCCAAGAGCAGATGGATGAAGGTCACTGTGACTGGGATGGGCAAGGGCTGTGAGATGAGAGTGAGAGAGGGAGGCAGATATCAGCTGCCCGCAAAGCCATGAGGCGCTTGGGTCTTATTCCCAGTGTGATGAGAGGAGACTGGTGGGCTGTAAGTTGCAAGGAGGCATGACTAGCAGACAGCAGGAGGAAAGACTGACTTGCCTCATCAGGACAGGCAGTCAAGCTAGAGTATCTATGAGGCACCTTGCTGGTGAGGTGGTCTGCCAACGGCTACTGCTCTAAGCACCAGTGCTTTTGGCTGGCAGGTGCCGGGCAGGAGGGTGCCATGTTCGTCCATGCCCGTTCCTACGAGGACCTGACTGAATCGGAGGATGGGGCGGCTTCTGGGGAGAATCCCAAGGAGGGTGCTGGGGGTCCCCCACCGCTGCCTACAGACATGCGCCAGATCAGCCAAGACTTCAGTGAGCTGAGCACCCAGCTGACAGGTGTGGCTCGAGACCTCCAAGAGGAGATGCTGCCAGGAAGCTCTGAGGACTGGACGGAGCCCCCAGGGGCAGCTGGGAGACCAGCCACAGAGTCCCCCAGGGAGGGCACAGGCGAGGGGGATGAGGAGGAGGCTGCTGAGGCCTGGCGGCTGCACCAGAAGCATGTCTTCGTGCTGAGCGAGGCGGGGAAGCCTGTGTACTCCCGCTATGGATCAGAGGAGGCACTTTCCAGCACCATGGGTGTCATGGTGGCCCTAGTGTCCTTCCTGGAGGCTGACAAGAACGCTATCCGTTCCATCCACGCAGGTGAGCCATCTGGAGAGGGAAGCTGGAAGGGTTTCCCTGGCCAGGGTTAATTCACAGCAGGTTTGGGATTCCCAGGGCCTAGAGGGCTGGGATGTGCTGTGACCTAGGGCCGTCCCTCCACTCACTGGGCTTCAGGTCCTCATCTGAACAGGGGATAACAATACTGACTGCCTCCTAGGGCTGTTGTGAGGACCAAAGGTGGCTCTGATATGGGCTTTGCCCTTTGAGAGGGTGAGAAGCTTGGGGAAGTGACCCAAAAATCCCAGGTCCTGAATCCCACCCAGCTCTTGCCACTTAGATCAAGAATCTGATCTTCTTTTCTGAAGTGCTTCCCCGCGTTTCAGCTGGTGCCAGTCTGTGAAGTAAGTGGCAGGGACAGGCCCGGAGCCCTCATGGAAAGGGGGCCGTGAGCTGCTGTTTTTCTCCTCATCATCCTGAAGCCCCTACTGTGTGCAGAGCCCTGAGGGAGGGTGGAGAGGATGATGTGGAAGGCGACGATCTGCGCAGGAGGCGGGGCTCCGAGGGAACTGGGCAAGGCCAATCGGGAGGACTTCCCGGAGAGGGCTGACATCCCTCCTCCACTCCCCCACCCCACCCTCAGATGGCTACAAGGTAGTATTCGTACGCCGGAGCCCACTGGTGCTGGTGGCAGTGGCCCGCACGCGGCAGTCGGCCCAGGAACTGGCGCAGGAGCTGCTCTACATCTACTACCAGATCCTGAGCCTTCTTACTGGCGCGCAGCTCAGCCACATCTTCCAGCAGAAGCAGAACTACGACCTGCGGCGCCTGCTCTCGGGCTCGGAGCGCATCACTGACAACCTGCTGCAGCTCATGGCACGAGACCCCAGCTTCCTGATGGGGGCGGCGCGCTGCCTGCCCCTGGCGGCCGCCGTGCGCGACGCCGTGAGTGCCAGCCTGCAGCAGGCGCGCGCGCGCAGTCTGGTCTTCTCCATCCTACTGGCGCGCAACCAGCTCGTGGCGCTCGTGCGCCGCAAAGACCAATTCCTGCACCCCATCGACCTGCACCTACTCTTCAACCTCATAAGTTCCTCCTCGTCCTTCCGCGAGGGAGAGGCCTGGACGCCTGTGTGCCTGCCCAAATTCAACGCAGCCGGCTTCTTCCACGCACACATCTCTTACCTGGAGCCTGACACCGATCTCTGCCTGCTGCTGGTCTCCACCGACCGGGAGGACTTCTTTGCAGTCTCTGACTGCCGCCGCCGCTTTCAAGAGCGCCTGCGGAAGCGCGGAGCCCACGTAGCGCTGCGGGATGCACTGCGCACGCCCTACTACAGTGTTACCCAAGTGGGCATCCCCGACCTGCGCCACTTTCTCTATAAGTCAAAGAGCTCGGGACTCTTCACCAGGTGAGGGAAGGCCTGGGGAACACTGCTTGAGGGAGACAGGGGCATGGGAGGGAGGCTGCTTGGGCTTGAGCCCTGGTGCAGTCCCGAAACTGACCGCCCCTCTAGGAATGGACGGACGTGCTGGATCTGTTTTACTCCGACACAGGGACCCAGACTCCCTATCAGCCTACTCTCCACGGGCGTACACCTCTCTATTTCATTACCCAGATGGCCTGGAAATGCCCAAGACATTTGGGCACTAGGGAAGGAAGCTGGAACGGAGGTCTCCTGGGTCCCTTGCCCCGGAGCAACTTTGCCTTAGGGGTCACTTTGGTCCAGCCCAGGATGCAGAACTCCTCCACTTCCTCCTCCAACGGAGGACTGGGGCCAAATGTCGCCGCTTCTATCCTCCCTTTACCCCTTTGGGTCCAGAGAGTTCCCAGCTCACATTTCTTCCACTTTGGACCTGTCCCCTTGTCTTGGATACCTAAGCTTAGATTGGCCTCTCCAAGGGAGGCTCACCAAAGATGCCATGAACTTGAGGGAGGGAGTAGAACAGGGCTCCAGCGAGTGGGCCCAGCCTTGTCCTGGGGAGTCTTCTGTGATGGGGACACAGTGCCCTGTTCTGGGGGAGCATTTGGAGGGTAAGACACATGGCAGAGTCTCCCTGGTTAGGAATGGGTGTTTTTAGATCTCCAGAGAAAGCAATGAAAGTCATTCCTTTCTGAACCCACTCCCCCATCTCCAGCCCTGAGATTGAGGCCCCGTACACCAGTGAAGAGGAGCAGGAGCGACTGCTGGGCCTCTACCAGTACCTGCACAGCCGTGCACACAATGCCTCCCGACCACTCACAACTATCTACTACACAGGCCCCAACGAGAACCTCCTGGCCTGGGTAAGGTGGCCTGGGATGGGATGGACTTCATTGGGATCCCAGTCAGGGGCTATGAGGGGTATCTAACTTGGATGACCACCCTGTACCCCCTCCTCCAGGTGACAGGTGCCTTTGAGCTCTACATGTGCTACAGCCCCCTGGGGACCAAGGCATCAGCTGTCAGTGCCATCCATAAGCTGATGCGCTGGATCAGCAAGGAAGAAGACCGCCTCTTCATCCTGACACCCCTCACCTACTGATGGGACTGTGTGTGGGCTCAACCCTCCTAAGCCCACTGGATCATGGGAGCCTCCAGGCGGGGCTGGCCTCTCTTGCCCAGGCAGCAGGCAGCGACTGTGGGTTGGTGCGTGCATTAAAGTGCTTTGGGGAAGACACTTATCAGGCCTAGTCACTGGTTCTTTTGCTCACCCACTCACTCATATACAGATACCGGATCTTGCCCCCTAGCCTCTGCCATGCTTCCCCATCCACGGGGCACATGCACACTTGCACCCTTCTCCCCACCTTGCAGAGCATCAGGCCACACAAGCTCAGAGTGGGACCCTGGGCTGGGGCTGTTTTCATTCAACTGAAGTCCTGCCACATGTAAAGGGTTCTCTAGCACACCACTGGCCTTGCCCTCATACTCTGTCTGAGCCCTTGGTGCCTCCCCTCTCACTCCTAGGTGGTGCCCGCAGTTGTGTGCCCCGAAGGACCACCCAACCACCCTGGGAACCCTGGCTTTGGCTCTGCTTAATGGGCTGCTGTACTTCAGCAGGGGCTGAGCTGAGTAAGATGGGGACAGTTAGGTGGGATGCATCTGAGCCCCGGTATAGGTGGGAGCCCTTGGTGAGGTGGCACAGTGTTCAGCACAAATTCAGTCCAGCTGTGCTATAGCTGTAGGCCTCTGGGGAAATTGTCCCAGCTTGGGCCTTCTCAGGAAGGGCTGTCCACCTCACCTCCCCTACCTTCGGCTAGCGCATTCCTTGGAATGGCCCCCAGGTATGAGCTGCAGGGCCTGAGAGAAGACCCAGCTGACCTCTAGGGCAGGAGTGGATTCTGTCCTAAGAAGGTCTGATGCCACTAGATACATTAGGCCCTCTTCAGTCACCGTGTTTCCTGGGATGGCCTAACCTATGTAGGTCACCATGGCAATTACGGGAGGCTTATCAGTGAAGGCCCAGCCCCATTCATTCTATCAGGAGACCTTCTTTGGGCAGAGCCCAAGGCACAGTGCAGAAAGCTCCTACCTTGCTACTGGGGGGCAGGGGGAGGAGAGATCTCCAAGTTCTGCCACAACTTAACCATCTCAATGGCTGAGGGAGCGAAAGACCTAGGGAGTGTGTGTGGGAGAAAAGTGTCCACTGAATATGGTTTTCAGACTAGATTGAATCACACTCATGCAGTCTCTTAGAGCTAGGTAGGCCAAGATACTCTGCCACTAAAACCACCCCATGTTGGAGAATGTGTCCGTGTGGGTGGCATGGGCCAAGGGTACACTGGAATGGTTCTACTTACTGTTCCAGGAAATGGCAGTATAGCCCTTACCCTTGGCCCCACCCTGGATCACATTAGAGTGGGTATGGCAGCAGGCCACCTGCCTAGACCCCAAAGCTGGTGGGAAGCAGCCACAAGCTTGGTAGGTGCTACTTATCCCTGTTCACATGCCCAGGGTCTCTTTTCTGCCTGTTTCCTGCTTCTGTTGCCCTTGCTCCTGGCCAAGGTGCCAAACTACTGCCTCTGGGGCCAGGGTGATGTCAGGCCATCTATCCCTGACTGCTAATGGTGTTCTGGACAATGGTTGGCCTGAGGTGCCCCTATTCGTTGTCCTGATACCTGTAGGGCTCTCAGCTTCTCTGCAGTTCAGCACCTATCCTGGGCAGGAGTGAGAAGGGGTGGTCACAATTAGATGAGTAGGTATCTAGGACAGTGGGTATCGAGGAATGTGGGGTTTATCTGGGGATCAAGAAAGGAATAACAGGCAGACAGGGAAGGTGTTTCTTGTGGAGGAACCAGCACATGCAAATAGAAGGACCTGGTATGACTGGTTTGCAATGAAACTGGAGGAGCCTTTAAGGCCTAGGGTTCTTGAACTCCTGGTAAAGGTCTGGCAGTGGGGAACCATTGAATGTTTTAAAGCTGCAGAGCGATGGGGTTAGAACCCCTTGCTGCCACTAAGATGATGATGTCTTGGGTGGAGAAAGAAGCTGGCACTGGTTTTCTGGAGTAGCATTCAGAGGGGAGTGAGAATCCAAAGAAGGCAAAGTGGCTAGCACTCCAAGGTGGCAGATGCCAGGACAGTTGTGCAGGTCATAAGCCAAATATGGGCCACGTTTTGTGAGTTCACCTTGGGGGAGCACTTGTACCTGGCACTACAAGGCCCCATTAGCTGACTTCCTCTACATGGATTCCCTTCTCCCCTCCTGCAGAGGGAGCAGTGGGGGGGGGGGGGGGGGGGGGAAGGTGCTCCTTGGGACACCTGTTGTCAATGACCAAGGCTGCCTGGAGGAAATGCTGGCCTGGAGGCAGCCAACAGCTTGGCCACACGGTGGCAGCAGAGAACAAACGGTTGACTGCAGCACTCCCACCCCATCCCTAAATGGGTGGACTGGGTGACTAAGGAGGGTCCCCGAAGTCTCTGAGTATCCCGAGATTTGATGGAGGTCACAAGAACCCATATCTCTGCCCCAGGCGGGGAATGTTCCATCTCGGTTTTGCCCTGCATGACTATCTTTAGACATGTTGACTGTGGAACACGGGAACCATGCCATGATTTTCCATGTGTGTTTATTCATTTCCGGGCCAATTCTGGTTAGAGAAGGGAGTGCCTTTTATGTTACCTCGGGCACCTTATCCTCCCGGCACTGGGTGAGGCCAGTGCTGGTGCTCTTGGGTGCTCTTTCGTCTCTGTCACCAGGTGCTCAGCCTGGAGGGAGAGGAGACCCAGCACTAGGAATGGGGGAAGCAGGGAGTCAGGTATCCAGAGTGAATTGTACTGGGGTGGGTGTAGCACAGGGTCTGTGAGACCCACACAATGAACCTGGCCCCTCCTGGATCAGGAAGGCTTCCTAGAGGAGGTGCTACCTAAGCTGCAAGAGGAGGAAGGGAAAAGGGCGCTCCTGGAAGGAGAACAAGGAGTATGGGCTGGGAGAGAGGGTAGAGGAGGTACAGCTCCCCGGGCCAGGCTGAATCCTGTTGAGCTAAGGGCTCCTCTCTGCCCCACTCCCCTTACCCTCCAAAGCCCTGGGACCCATGGTTCACAGGTCCCTCGCACTTCAACCCAAGGCCACCCTGTGAAGCTTCCCCTCCCTCCAGGGTCCAGGCACACTTGGCTGAGGGGGCTGTCAGATTGAGGATGTCCCCTGAGACCCCTCTCCAGTGTTAGGGGGGGATCATTGTCAATATAAGAAACGTCCGAGCCTGTAGAGGATTTTTATGAGTTTATCTGAGCCAAACTGACAATTGCCAGGAAGCAAAATCTCAACGGATTGAGAAAATGCTCCAGAGAATGGCAGTTTTGCAGCTTATTTTACACATTAGAATCAAAGGAGGAGACATAAGGTTACGTGAAATCCGTTGGTGGTGGATTAAGGGGGCAGGAGAATGCAAAGCAGGGAAATCTCTAGGATTGGATAAAAAGTAAAACGGAGAGACACATACTTCTTGTACATTGGTGGGGACAGGGTAGTTAATAATTAACCTTTATAGCATATAGAGATGGTATGCGGGGAACAAGATAACAATTTGGGGTTCTGTGGTTTTTTTGCTCTGGTGGTCTGGTGCGCTGGTGCTGGCAGTTGTGCCTTTGAGGGGGTGTCAAAAAGAAAATTACTCTGACGTTTCAAAGGTATGTTATCTTAGATGCACAAAGACAATAGACAGGTTCACTTAAGGTAAAGATTGGCTTTTGTCAAGGAAGCTACAGGCCTAGGACATGACTATCCACTATGAACCTCCTGTAGTTAGGGATTTTTAGGTTCAGACTATCCTATGTGGTTACTTCCAGTCTCTGAGTTTGTAAGACCCGCCATGCTGGCTTCCCCTGAACTTGTCAGGTTTAGTATGTGGCCCCTTTTTCGTCCACACCAGTTACCAAGGGGAAGTTGCTGAGGTCCAGTTGAGAGATGGCAAGAACAAACCTACGTTGCCTCCCCTCGCCCACCCCACACACACCCCAGCCTAGGAGAGAGCTCTGGGAGACCACCTAGTCAGAACTATATCCTCATTTCAGAGACAGAAAGACTTGAGGCCCAGCCAGGTTTACAGAGCCGGTTAGAGGTGCCCATGCATTCCCAATTTCAGGAGGTTGCTGGAGTAGACCCGAAAAGGAAGGTTGGCATCGTGTTTTCTTGTCCCCATCCTACAGCTTCCACATACTGAGGCAGCGATGCAGAGTCCAGAGCTAGGGCTGGGCCTCCACATAAGCTGCCTCTCCTGTGACTCTATTGTCCAGCCAGCAGGACTGGCCCCATCTTATAACCCCTACCATCCTGGGAGGGCAGAGTGCAACGCACCTTCCTGGCACCATCCTGTTGCTGAAAGTCCAGAACAAGCCCATGAAAGGATAGCCGGCCCCTGCCCACAGAGAGTGGCGCCACTCCTGGGGTCCCTTCACGGCTCTCCTCTGGTCCCCCACACATTCGTGGTCTCTGTTCCCCACGTGGTGGGTCCCCCAGGCCCTGCCCGGGAACCAGCGTCTGAAGGTGTTGCTGTAAACTGGCGCCAAGAGAAGAAATGAGCCAGGTAGTCCTTTACGGGTCACTGGTACTGGGGCGGCCCCCGCCCCCTCCTCAACTCGGCCCAGTGCGTCGCGAGGGCCTAGATGGGACAGCTCAGGCCTATTTACCTCTCTCCAGGCCACTCCACGCACACCCACCCGCTACGCCCAGGAGGAGTGCGATCCAGGCTTCAGAGGGCCTGGACAGTCGGATGGGCGGAAGGGATGGGCCCCGCCCCCATACCCTGGCCCCGCCCGCCCTGCCTGCCTCCCGCCCACCCTCCACCCTCCCGGCGACTTCACTCTAAGATCCGGCTAGGAGCGGCAGCTGGGGCTTCAGGTGAGACGGACTTTCTAGTTCCTGCCGGTGTGTGTGTCTACTCGTGCCAGGTGCTCAGACCCGAGGGCAGGGGAGGAGGGTAGGCATCACAGGAGTCTACTGCCCGAAGACTCTCAGGACAAGTGCTGGACGCTGGTTCCAGCCCTCGAGTCTGCTTCTAGCCAGGCCCAGCCCTGCGGGAATCCCCAGGAGGCCCCATCTGGGCCTCAATGGAGCTACGTCTGACGCCCTTGAAGCTGTCCCTGTTGCTGCTGTTGCTGTTGTTGCTGCTGCGCCCGGCTGTGCCCGCCGCGGGAGGGTCCTGGCAGTGCCCGCGCACTCCCTACGCCGCCTCCCGTGACTTTGACGTGGAGTACGTGGTGCCCAGCTTCTCCGTTGGCGGGCCTGTACAGGCCCTGGCAACCTATGAGGGCGGTGTGGACGGAAATGCGGTGTTTGTGGCCACACGCAATCGCCTGCACGTGCTTGGGCCTGGTCTGAAGCCCGTCGAGAGCCTGGCCACGGGCCCTGCCGGGGACCCTGGCTGCCAGACGTGCGCAGCCTGTGGCCCGGCCCCCCACGGCCCCCCGGGGGACACAGATACAAAGGTGCTGGTGTTGGAGCCAGCACTGCCTGCATTGGTTAGCTGTGGCTCGAGCCTGCATGGCCGCTGCTTTCTGCATGAGCTAGAGCCCAACGGGACCACTCTGCATCTTGCACCGCCAGTCTGCCTCTTCTCCGCCCACCACAACCGGCCCGAGGACTGCCCTGACTGTGTGGCCAGCCCTCTGGGCACCCTTGTGACCGTGGTTGAGCAGGGCCATGCCTCCTACTTCTACGTGGCATCCTCACTAGATTCAGTGGTGGCGGCGAGCTTCAGCCCACGCTCAGTGTCCATCCGGCGCCTCAAAGCGGATGCTTCAGGATTTGCACCAGGCTTTGCGGCTCTGTCAGTGCTGCCCGCACACCTGGCTTCCTATCGCATTCATTACGTGTACAGCTTCCATGCAGGAGCCTTCGTCTATTTCCTGACAGTGCAGCCGGCCAGTGTGGCAGCTCCTCCAGGCGCCTTACACACGCGCCTGGCCCGGCTCAGCGCGGTCGAGACCGAGCTGGGCGACTACCGCGAGCTGGTCCTCAACTGCCATTTTGCACCTAAACGCCGGCGACGCGGTCCCTCTGAGGGCGGGCAGCCCTACCCGGTTCTGCAGGCAGCCCACACTGCTCCGGTGGGTAGCCGACTGGCTGCTGAGCTGAGCATCGCCGAGGGCCAGGAAGTACTATTTGGGGTCTTCACCGCTGGCAGAGACAGCAGCCCCAGTGTGGGTCCCAACTCTGTTGTCTGTGCTTTCCCCATCAACCTGCTGGACACTCTCATCGAGCAGGGTGTGGAGCGGTGTTGTGAGCCTCCGGTCCACCCCGGCATCCGGCGAGGCCTCGACTTCTTCCAGTCGCCCAGCTTGTGCCCCAACTTGGTGAGCAGAGAGAAGGGACCCTGACCTGTGAGCAGTGTGCAGGTGGCTGAATCCAGACTGCTCCCTTGCACCACTGAGAGGGTCTGGGAGCTGGGAAGGCAGGAAGGGGGAAGTCATCTTTTCCACCCAGTTCCTTAGTGCTGGGGGTGGTGTGAGGGAGTGAGCCAAACAAAGGCCACACTGGACGTTCCTCTCCCAGCCAGGCTAGCTAGCCCTTGTTGCTACCCCATTTTGCTCTCTCACCCTCTCACCTATCATGGCCTCTGATATTTTAGGCAGTTTCCCTGGTTATGTGAGAGCTAGATTGCATCACAGTTGTCTCTCTGCCAGACACACTGCCAAACTCTGGTAGAATTATGGGCATCCCCTCCTATCTGTCTACCACACATACCCTCACACACAGCGCCCCATACATAGGCAGATGCTCGCAGACTCACACAGCCTCAGACTGCTCACCAACGTAGTTTCGCTTTCCCTATGGGAGCACTTGTTTTGGTGTTTTTTCAAAAAGAGTGGGACAGAAGTTGTCGGAGAGTGCCCCCTACCTCTGTCCTAAGGCCTGGGAAGTTTGGGGGCTTGTTGGGGGGGGGCCTGCGTGGCTTGGGTTTCACTGACACACTCACTCCTGATTATTCTTTGTGGGGTGATTACAGGAGGCCCCACGACTTGGTGGGAAGGCAGCTTGGCTCTAGTAGATTCCAGAAGGCTCACCCCAGTGTTGTGCAAGCAACTATAAACATCTGGGGATGAGTAAAGGCTTAGGTGGGGCTGGTGGCAACTGGTTCACCACGCAGGAGTCCCAGACGTTTTTCCACTCTGGTGGGGCCCTGCCCCAGACAGGAGGTCTCCCAGCCCATGTTGAACTGGGGGCTCCTTCCAGCTGACCCTACCCAGGTTCTTTCCAGCCATGGCGTCAGGGAGCTGGAGCAGACAGGGAATGCTGAGGACAAAACCAAAACTGATTCCTTAAAGCCACTGAAACAATCCTACCCTAGATTATAAGAGATTAAACCAAGAAAATGGGGTGAATGGCACTGGACGAGTGGTCTTTCAGTGAGGTGACCCAGGGTCACTGCTCTCAGTCTTTGGCTGCTCTGTGGCCGTGGCTCTGCTGTGACATTTGCCACCAACTCCTTTCTAGCTCCCATTGAAGGCACAAGGAGGAGTTGGGGGGATCTTCTGCCTCCCTCCCTCAGCTGAGTCCAGCTGGGTTGAGGAGGCCTTAGGGCTGGGGCTCTCTTGTCTGGGCTGGGCAGCCCTGCCTGCCCTCTTCTCTCTGGGGAGTCAGAACCTCTCCCCAGCTTGGCTAGTTGTCAGTGGGCCAGAAGACACCCAGCACGACTTGGCAGTGCCAGGCTCTAGGAGGACTAATCTCAAGCCCTGTCCAGAAGCCAGCCCGGCCCCTGGGAAGTGTGTGAACCAGCTTGTACTGTGTTTGTCCAGTGACTGGGCGTGCAGCCTCTAGAGCAACACCTACTGTGTGCTCACTGTGGCTGGCTTCAGGAAGCTTGAGGGGCTCAGAGCTGCTATCTGATATCCATGGGTTCAGGTAGGGTTTGAGTTGGGGGCAGTCACTCTCCTCTGTGGGACATTGGACTCTTAAGTGTTTTCAGGAGCTACAGGCCCTTAGACAAGCCTGGGAACCTAGAGCTAATGCCCTGGAACCCAGGGGCAAGCAGGAGAGGTGTGGCCCTGGCTGGAGTAGGGCCTCTTTTCCACCCCTCAGCCCCACCTGTCCCTGAGTCATGCTGAGAACACCTGGCTGGCTTCCCGCTAGGACCAGGCCCCTTTCCTCCCTCAAGTGAGGACAGAGTCCCAGTCCCCACCCATCCAGGCTATAGACCCAGAGTGTGGAGTTTCTGGGCCCAGCTCTGCACCTGCCTTTGCCCCTAGGGCTCCTGATCAGTGCTGAGGTCTGATGACGGGGTTACACATACTTGGCCTGATGGGGGCCTCAGAGGCTCCAGCCTTGAGGAGTGCCCTCAGAGCTAGTGAGGGATGGTCCCAAGCAACTAGGGCTACTGAGCTCTGCCTGCATTTTTCACACAGCTCCAAATACTTTGCATTCACACTCTGGCTTCCTGATTTCCCAGAAGTTTCCGCAGCCCTGCCTTGGAGCACTGAGTGCAGCCCCCAAAATACCTTCCTGTTAAGAGCAGGGGAGAGGTTAGTATCTCCCCAACCCTGGGGCCTAGTTTGGCACCCAGGCCTTCAGGGCTTGGTTTATCCCTTTTGTACCCTGAAGGAGTTACAGGTAGCAACTGGAGGTGCGGGAAGACCTTTGGAATCTCAGGGAAGGACCATGTTACCAAGCCCATGCTGGTCAATTAACCTGAGTTCAGCCTCCTTGTGTGGCTGGGGAAACCTGAAGCCCCAAGAGGGGACAGGGTTTGCTGAAGTGCAGGGCAGAACCAGCAGGGGGCACGAGAGGACTCGGATCAGGAGCTCAGACTTCCAACCTGGCTCCTCTTCCTGAGGGGCTTTAAGGCCTTTGACAAGTGACCCAGCTTCTCTGAGCCTGCTTCCTTATCTGTAAAATGGGGGGTGGTAAGAGCACCCACTCTACAGAGTGGTTTTGAGGACAGAATGGGGTTGGTCTGTAAGATTCAGTAACTCATTATCTAATTGGACATGGTAGGGTAGGTAGGGCAAGGTGCAGGGGGAGCTGGCCTTCCAGTTTGGTTTTGCCACCTCTGGGAGCCCCATGGAGCATGGTGCAGTAATTGGGAGGCCTGGGGCCTTCACCAGGCAGGTTAGGTGAGGGGTAGGAGATTGAGCTGCTGTGGTCACTGATAGAGGCCCCAAAGGGTCAGTGTGTGAGAATGAGCCCTGATTCCTTCCCTGACCTTCCCTAGCCTAGCCTGGTGGCCCTCAACCCCAATACCAGCTGCCGCCACTTCCCTCTGCTGGTCAGCAGCAGCCTCTCACGTGTGGACCTATTCAACGGGCTGTTAGGACCAGTGCAAGTCACTGCGCTGTACGTAACACGCCTCGCCAATATCACAGTGGCCCATATGGGCACGATGGATGGGCGCATCCTACAGGTAGGTCCCTCATCTCCACAGCCCCTCGTCCCGAGGTCCCCATCCCCATCCTCATTTTGCTCATAGCTGACCTCTCCCAGGTGGAGCTGGCCAGGTCTCTCAACTATTTGCTGTATGTGTCCAACTTCTCACTGGGCAGCCATGGGCAACCCATGCAACAGGATGTCAGCCGCCTTGGGGACCACCTGCTCTTTGCCTCTGGGGACCAGGTAAGGTGGGCAGGGTCAGGCCCTGGCACAGCTCCCCATCCAATCCAGGGTGGCATTGACACACAGGTCTCACCACCCTGATGTACAATGGGACCAGGGGATCTATGGGGCCTAGGCCACCCAACCCCCTCCAGCACCCTTCAGCCACCTTTCTGCCACTCTAAGGTCTTCCAGGTACCTATCCGGGGCCCTGGCTGCCGCCACTTCCTCACCTGTGGGCGTTGTCTGCGGGCACAGCGTTTCATGGGTTGTGGCTGGTGTGGGAGCATGTGTGGCCGGCAGAAGGAGTGTCCTGGCTCCTGGCAACAGGACCATTGCCCACCCAAGCTTACTGAGGTATGGCTTACCTGGCAGGGCACAGGTAAGGGTGGGGCAAGCTGGGCCTGCCTTGGGGGTCAGCTGGTCTTGACCATGATCTTCCTCAGGACTGGGATTTCCTCAATAGCTACGAGGAGGGCATTCTTGGCAGAGGAGAGCGCATGCAAAGGTGTGGAGGCAGAAAAGTGCTTAAGTGAGGACTAGCAAGTGACCTAGAATGACTGGAGAGTGGGGAAGGCAAGGGGTACAGCAGAAAAGTTTGGGGGAAGCAGACAGGACTGAGAGGCCTGGCCCACAAAGGGACTCAGGCTATTTGCTCCCCTTCTAGTTCTATCCCCACAGTGGACCCCTAAGGGGCAGCACAAGGCTGACCCTGTGTGGCTCCAACTTCTACCTGCACCCTACCGGTCTGGTGCCTGAGGGCACTCATCAGGTCACCGTGGGCCAAAGTCCCTGCCGACTGCTGCCCAAGGACAGCTCAAACTTCAGGTAAAACAGGTCCCTGCCCTTCCTAATGGGGGAAACCAAGCAGTCCCTTCTCTGTGAGACCTTATCCTCTACTTATTGGGGGCCAGGAGGTATGAGGCAAGCTGCAGTGACTCTGGCTGCTTTGTGTCTGGGGAGACATCTCTGTCCCTTCTTGAGCCTGCACATGCCCTGTTGGTTCATGCACCGGGCAAGACTCGTCCTTGCCTTGCCAGATCCTGTCTGCCTGGGAGGAAGGCATGGGTGGAGAGAGGTGATTTTCAGGCTCAGAGGAGACTGGTTTGTGGCGGGCATCCAACCAGGCCGGTGTGACCCCGGGCTGACCTTGGGTTCCCCGATGCTCCAGCCCAGTGTCGCGGAAGGACTTTGTAGAAGAGCTTGAGTGTGAGCTGGAGCCCTTGGGCACACAGGCATCCGGGCCCGCTACCATCAACCTCACCGTGACCAACATGCCACCAGGCAAGCACTTCCGGGTAGATGGCACCTCTGTGCGACAAGGCTTCTCTTTCATGGTGAGGTCACCTTGCCTTGTCTGTGCCCTTGGCCAGCTGGGCAATATGGGCAGGGAAGGGCTTGGAGTGGAGGGTCTCCTACACCGAGCTAAGCTACCTCCATACCCTCTTAGGAACCAGTGCTAAAGGAAATACAACCTCTCTTTGGCCCACGGGCAGGGGGCACCCGCCTCACCCTTAAGGGCCAAGGCCTGTCTATAGGCACCAGCCGGGCCGTGCTGGTCAATGGGACTGAGTGCCTGCTGGAACGGTAAGTGCTGGCAGGTGAGGGGCTCGGTGGCCATAGGACCCAACCCAGGGAAGCCCTTACTGGGTGGGACTTGGATCCCTGTCAGGGCAGAGGGAGGAAGGCTCAGTCACATGGTTAGGTTCAGGAAGAAGGGTCTGTTGACGCTTCCAGTCCACAGGTCGTTTGGGGATGGCATGAGAGCCCATCACAGAGTCCATCACTCCAGCCAAGGCTGTAGAAAACCTGTTCCCTCTCTACCTTCTTGGAGGTCTTACTGGGACTGCCCTGTCTTTAGACCTGTATAGTATGGGCAGGTGGAGAGAGGAACTGGGAAGGCTCAGCAGACCCCTGGAGGAGGAAGGCCTGGCCATCACCTAGAGGGTGATACTGAGCCCAGTTCCCCTGTTCTGCAGGGTCAGTGAGGGGCAGCTTTTATGTACCACACCTCCCAGTGCTGCTACGGCCAGCGTTCCCATTCGCCTGCAGGTAGGGGGTGCCCACGTGCCTGGCTCCTGGACCTTTGACTACCGGGAAGACCCCATTGTGCTGGGCATCAGCCCCAACTGTGGCTACACGTAAGTGCTACCTCCTTGCCCACTCTGGTCTCCTAGGAATGAGAGAGCCAGCCTCGGAGAGCACCCCAAGCCCACCACCCTGCTCTCCTCCACAGCGGCTCCCACGTCACCATCCATGGCCAGCATCTGACTTCAGTGTGGCACCTAGTGCTGTCATTTCAAGACGGGCTTAGGGCGGTGGCAAACAGGGTGAGTGGACACTGGCAGCTGCCAAATGGGCACTGGTCAGGAGGGAGGAAGGCCAGACCAGTCCCCTGAGTTCCAGCCCTACCCCGTACTGGGCCAAGGAGACTGGGGTGGCCATAGGCAGGATGCCTGGCTAACCACTCTTGCATGGGCTCCAGCAGTGTGAGGGGCAGCTCCCGGAGAAGCATTGGTGCCGCCTGCCTGAATACGTGGTCCGAGGCCCGCAGGGGTGGGTGACAGGAAACCTGAGTGTCCAGGGAGATGGAGCTGCTGGCTTCACACTGCCCGGCTTTCGCTTCCTGCCCTCACCCCGTCCACCCAGCACTGACCTGGCCCCACTGAAGCCCGAGGAGCATGCCATTAAGTTCGAAGTAAGTGTGGGGGATGGAGGGCAAGGACAATGGAGGTTTAGGGCTGAAGCCTGCCCAAAGGAGATGGGGGCACTGGCCAGTCCTCATGACTGTCTCTGCAGTATGTTGGGCTAGGAGCTGTGGCTGACTGTGTGGATGTGAACGTCACCGTGGGTAATAGGAGGTGTGATCATGAGCTCCGGGGCGATGTGGTCATCTGCCCTCTGTCCCCTTCCCTGCAACTGGGCAAGAATGGTGCCCCACTGCAGGTAGGCAGCTTGGCTGGCCCTTTACAGGAGACATGGGCCAAGGCCTGCAAGCTGGGCCTGAGTTGCCACTTGCTTCCAGGTCTGCGTGGATGGTGACTGTCACATCCTGGGTAGAGTGGTACGTTCAGGCTCAGAGGGGGCCTCACAGAAGACGCTCCTTGGTGTCTTGCTGGCCCTGGTGCTGTTTATGGCTATATTGGCCCCCATACTGGTCTTCAGCTACTGGCGGAGGAGACAACGAGGTGAGCTCTCCACCCCCATCCTGACTCAGTCCTTACCCCCAAACAATGGCATCTCCAAGTCCCTATATCCTCCCTCTGCCCAGGCCTTGGGGGTCTGCCCACAGCTCCTGGGTAGGGGTCAGCCTCTAGGAGTTGTAGAGGCTAGCCACCAGGGGATGTCTTTCCACAGCCCTTTCTACAAAACCGGATGACCCGGCATCCTTGGAGCAAACCACTGGAGCCATGTCTCTGCCTATGCTCCGCTCAGGCTCTGACTACAGAAATGGCCTTGGTGAGATGGTGGAGGCGCTAGAAGTTGGGCCCATCCCCTCTGCTCCACAAGACCCTTACTCCCTCTCCCCCACAGCAGCCCCTGCCATAGATGGTCTGGTTTCCACCACTCGTGTCCACAGAGCCTCCTTTTCAGACAACGGGGATGGATCCTGTGTCCCACTGCTGCAGACAGAGTCCATCCATCTGGGGGTCCTGGACTCTACACTCCTGGCCGAGGTCAAGGATGTGCTGATTCCCCACGAGCAAGTGGTCACCCACAGTGACCGAGTCATTGGCAAAGGTGTGGGTGCCAGACCAGGTGGGGCTGGAGCAGATATGGAGTCCTGAGATGACATGGCCAGTTGGACAGGACTCTGCTCTGGCCTTCTAACCAACCTGTGTGACCTTTGGGTATATCACATAACCTCTCTGAGCCTCCAGCTGCTCACCTGTAAAATGGGAATTAGTTCTGTCTTCAGTGGGTTCTGGTACAGATAAAGTGGGCCTGGGAGGCTGCTCTGCCATCTTGCAGCTACTGCTTGTTTTTTTTGTTTGTTTTTTTTAATTGGGGAATTGGGGGGGATGGGAACAGTGCTGGGGAATTGGGGGAAGGGGAACAGACAAGTTGCTGTCGTTTTGTTCTTCAATCTAGTTGTGGAGGATGTTGCTTCACTGGCCCAAGTTGGCACCATCATTGCGCTCTTCCCGGGCGAGGCAGATCAGTTGCCGGCTTCTGGACGGCCGCTCACACTGGCTGCTGGCTGCTCACACTGGCTGCTGGCTACATCCGGTAGCCCATGGCAACCCACTGCCACAGGGGCTGCAGCCTACGCCGTCGCCGGCAACTCACGGCAGCCCAGCTCCAGGTTGAGCTGTTGTTCAGCATCTTAGCTGTGGAGGGCAGTGTCACTGGCCCTCATATGTGGGATTCGAACCGGGGCCCTCTGGCGTCCCAAGCCAGTTCTTAACCATCGTGCCACTCGGCCAGCGCTACTGCTTGTTTTTAATGTCAGATTTGCTAGTTGGTGCTCTGAGGCCTGGTTGCCAATGAGAGGGTGTGGTTTGAGCAACTGGCACTGGGGTCCCTCTCATCATCTCCTTTCACCAGGCCACTTTGGAGTTGTCTACCATGGCGAATACACAGACGAAGCCCAGAATCGAATCCACTGTGCCATTAAGTCGCTGAGTCGTAAGTAGGACAGAGGCTGGGTGGGTCCTCACCCCTGCTGTGCTACCACATGGCTGAGTGACCCTGAGCAGGAGGCTGTTCTCCATTTCCCCATCTGACCCTTGTAACGGGCCTCCCAGCCCTGGGCCTGACTCACACTGCTCTGCAGGCATCACAGAGATGCAGGAGGTGGAGGCCTTCCTGCGCGAGGGGCTGATCATGCGTGGTCTGCATCACCCAAACGTGCTGGCTCTCATCGGCATTGTGCTACCACCTGAAGGGCTACCCCGTGTGCTGCTGCCCTATATGCGCCATGGAGACCTGCTCCGGTTCATCCGTTCACCCCAGCGGGTTAGTGCTCAGCTGGCCCTGGGTCAGGGGCTTGGGCCGCAGCTGGGGATGGAGCTGCTTTGTACTTGCCTACTGACCCCCCTGTGCCCTCAGAACCCCACAGTGAAGGACCTCATCAGCTTCGGCCTGCAAGTAGCCCGCGGCATGGAGTACCTGGCAGAGCAGAAGTTTGTGCACAGGGACCTGGCTGCTCGGAACTGCATGTGAGGGCCCGGAGCAGTTGGGGTGAAGCAAGGGGTCAGGGTACCAGGGACTATAGCTGTCCTAAAGGTGCCTCAGTCCCGGATATGTCCTCCCTGATCTGGGCCTTAGTTTTCCTGTCTGCCCAGTGCAGGCTTAGGTTAGACTCTGTGGCTCTGAAAGCCTGTAAGGACCTGGAACAGGTGGGTTTAGGGCCTGGTGGGGGCCAGTGCTGAGTGTGATTCCCCTCTCCCAGGCTAGATGAGTCATTCACAGTCAAGGTGGCTGACTTTGGGATGGCCCGTGGAATCTTGGACAAGGAATACTACAGCGTTCAACAGCAGCGCCATGCTCGCCTACCTGTCAAATGGATGGCGCTGGAGAGCCTGCAGACCTACAAATTCACTACCAAGTCTGATGTGGTGAGGCTCCACCTGCCCAGAGTCCACATGGGGCTCAGTGTCCTGGGAGAACGCTCGGCTCCGGATGGTGATCTGAGCCCAGGGACTCTCTAGGTTGGGCAGCCCTCACTGCCCATGTACCCACCTCTTAGACAGGAAAAGGCTGTGAAATCACTGGTTCCTCACAGACACCCTAGGTCTTGCCCAGCCCCAACTCTGGACAGGCTCAGGTGGTGGGAGGAGACAGAGAAGATGCTTGGGAGGTAGGGATAGGCTCTGACTGGGGGACAGGGCCCCCCATTTCCAGCTAAAGGGATCTGGGAGGTAGGAGACCTGGGGTTCCACCTACCCCCACATTTTGGGTGAGAATTGAGTCCCCTTACCTTTCCCTTCCCACAGTGGTCGTTTGGTGTGCTGCTATGGGAGCTGCTGACACGGGGTGCCCCACCGTACCCCCACATCGACCCTTTTGACCTCATTCCCTTCCTGGCTCAGGGTCGTCGCCTTCCCCAGCCTGAGTATTGCCCCGATTTTCTGTGAGTATGTGAAGGTGGTAATGCAGAGGGAGCTGGGCCCCAAAGATGAGGAAGTGGCAAGAGACAAGAGTTCTTGCTTCGTTTTCTGACTGATCCTCTGGTTGACCTGGAAAAGGACCCTCTCTGGGCCTTAGTTTCCTCATCTGTGGTCTGGTTCCACCCCCATCTGGGGCTGGGTGCTGGGAAGATATCATGGTTGCCATGGTAACAGCATTCCCAACTTCAGAGCCTGGGTTGAGGCCAGTGATTTAATTTCCTGGCACTCCTCTTCCCCCACCCCCGCCAAGGGGGGCTGTTTTCCATCTTTTCCACTCACTTAACCTCAAGGAAAGGTTCCATTAGCTCCCACACTAGTCCCCTCCACCTCTCCAGGTCAGGTGTTTTTTTCACTGGATCTGGTTTCCGATTTCCCATTCCCGGAGGCATGGCAGCTGTGTCATCGTAAGTGCCTGTGGGGTGGGTTTGGTGCCAAGGTTCATCTTAAGCAGCTCTGCTGTGCCCAAGTCTTTGTTAGAACAGGAAGGATCAGGTCACAGGTCCTGTCTCAGGCTGTGTTCCAGGAAGGATGAGTAACCCTTCCTCACAGGCCCGCTGCCTTCGGTCTGATCTTCTTTATTCACTTCACTGATGTACCTGGTTTGAAATAAAGGAAGTTAACTTCACTGCCTATCTGCCTCTGGGTGAGGCTCCCTGAAACAAACTCTGAGTTGGAGAGTTACATGCCTAGGGTTTATTGGGAGGTTAGGGGCTAGGGAGGCTGGAGGAGAAGTTAGGCTGCGATACAGATGCAACAGCAGCTGCAGCCCATCCCACGGGGACTGCTTGAGCTGGGATGGCCCTTTAGTTTTCTGAAATGAAGATCATGGGGCCAGGTCTTTGTACCAGATGTTAATCAGCCACTGGGCACAGCTGTCCCTGAGGAGGGACCGTGAGCTTTGGGCAATTCCTAGAGAGGGCCTCAGCCTCCAGCAGTCAGCAGCTATGGGAGAATGAAGGGAGGGATCTGGGTGGCACACCACAGCATCCACTACACCAGGGCAAGTCCCTTCGCCTCTCTGAGCCTCAGTTTCCTCATCTGTAAAGTTGGGATGGTAATAGTACCACCCTCCAAGAGTCTGAGAATTATGTGAAATTATTGTGTGTACGGCACTTAGAGTATCGTTTAAGGCAGGGATGATATTCCCAAGATAAAGGGACAAGGACCAGGACCTACCAGGCAAACCCAGAGAAACTCTGCTTAGGAACCACGGTGCCACTTGTGCTGCCTCACATGTTCTTGTCTCAGGACTCTTAACCCCCATTTCACTGGACCTGGGCTTCCTTTCTGGAAGATGTGTGATGATAAAACCATGATAGCTTGTGAGATGGCCCTAAGCTAAGCACTTCACAGGCATCCTGTCACCTATGTCCCAACAGCTCTGGGATCAGAGGAAGATCCAGGAGCACAGAGAGAGGTTAAAGCACTTGCCCAAAATCACATAGCCCAGGGCACGGACACAGGAGCCCAAGCTCTTAAGCCCTGAAGCAATTCAACCTCCACCAGGGTGGGAAGGCAGGACTGGAACAGCAATAACAATGATGAGAAGAATTGCCCCGATTGGGCTCTGCTGGGCACTAGGCCCTGTTACCTGTCCTCATCCCTATGTGGCCTGCCAGGGTGCTAATGGGTGGGTGGCCCAGAATCTCTGGGAGGGGTTCTGTCCTGCCCCTGACATTCTCCTCCCCCTACAGGTATGCAGTGATGCGGCGCTGCTGGGCGGCGAACCCTGCAGCGCGACCCACCTTTGGAGTGCTAGTGGGAGAAGTAGAGCAAGTGGTGGCCGCTCTGCGTGGGGACCACTACGTGAAGCTGGGCCTTGGTGCCTTGGAAGAGGCAAACGTGCCCCCAGAACAGTTGCCACCCACACCTATGCACAGGAGCACTGGGAGGACCCGGCCCCTCTCAGAGCCACCAAGGCCCACGTGACCTCAGTCCTAGGCAGGCCCTGAAGGGTTGGACCTGCATAGCCCTTCCAGGGCATTAACCCCGGGCTGCCTCTGGGTCATGCCAGGCCAGGGGGTGGCCTGACCTGCTCCTGCCCTGTCCCTGCTCCTTAACCTTCAGGAGCTATAAGAGGGGACCAGGGCACATTGGCCCATCACTCCACCGAGGGAGCCAGAGAGGGTGATTCTTGATGAAATGAGTATTTATGGGGCACCTGTTGTATGCCTGGGCCACTGGACACAGGGGACTCAGTGGTGACCAGACACTGGCCTGTGACCAGTAAATGAACAAATGACTATTTAAGCACAAATTGTGGTAAATGCTATGAAATTAAAAGAGGTGGCTTTGAGAGAATGAAGGACAGCTCTAGATAGAAAGATGAATACAGAGGTGAGGGAATTCTCCCAGGAGGTGACATTTTTGCTGAGACCCTGTGAGGTGGGAGCTGTGCCAGAAGCAGAGTCGGGGGAAGAGAGGTCCTAAGGCTGGAAAGGGGTTGGGTCAGCAAGAAGGCTCCAGAGAATAGGAAGATAGGCAAGGCCAGATCCAGGTTCCAGGGCCCCGGGGACTTGCAGATAGAACCAAGAGACCCGGGTGGATTGAGTACTCAAGCATGCAGCAGCCAGGATGGCTTCTCCCACGCCCAGTCTGCCTGTCCCCTTCTCTGGGCTCTAGCCCCTCACTAGGGCTACCTGCTCTGCCTGCAGCCCCCACCACCACCACCTACACTGTCAGGGCATTGAGACTTGCTCTCTCACTCCCACCCCTGCCAGCATTGTCCTTGCAGCCTTGAGAGAGATGAGCCAGCAGCAAGGTCTCAGCTCCACACTTTCCAGGCACCAGCTTCGAAGTGCTGACTGCCCACACTATTAATACTCATCAAGGCCACTCTACAATAGCCACTAGAGGGGCAGGCCCCACAGGAGAGGGAGAACAGCTTCTTCCTTGTGCTAACCCTCGCCATGCTCTGGATGCTGAAGGGACAGCTGGGCCCTGCTGGTATGGATAGCTGGGGTCCCAGGGTGACTGGGCCGAGGACATGCATCACGGTGGTTCCTCTCTCTTGCTCAGGACCCCTGTAGCCCCTGTCCTGCCAGTTTGGGAGACCCCAGTTCACTCCAAAGGCAGCACACTCCCTCTTCTTTGAGTCCTAGCTCTTTGCCCTGGCACAGATGGAAGCCTGAGTTAGGGGCAAGAGTTCCCTGGTAAGCAGAGTGGGGGTCTCCTTGGGACTGGAGCTGCCCAGTGTTCTCTACCCATACTGCTGCCCACTCTGTCACCTCAGGTAGAGGAAGGCCCAGCCATGGGGAGCCTAAGGACTCCGAGGACCTGTGAGTAAAGCTTAAAAGGGGACTCTTCTGCTAAAGTGCAGGGATCCAAAGATCAGGGGCCCATGAGCTGGAGAGGGTAGAGATGGACTCTGCCGCCTGTTTCCCACTGCACCTCTGTTGCCCACCTAGTACAGATGCAAAAGAGATTGTAGCCTTGCATGCTCGGCCAGTGACCCCTTTTCTCTCTATGTGTGTGGGAAACAGTTGTGTCATCCCTGAGGCTGTTAGAAAGGTGAATGCAATGTCCCGGAGTACCCCCACTGCTGTAGTCTCCGTACTAGTTGGAAAGGACTGTCTCTATCCCTCTGACTTGCAGTCCTTGTGCCCTAACCTTGTCCTGGGGAATCTAAGGGTCACTCAGAGCGCCAAGCCCTGGGTGGGGAGTGAGGAGAAGGCCCAGGGGCTTCTCTGAAGCTGGACTGAGGCTCCATTAAGCCTCGGCAGCTCATAGACTTCTCGCTCATGTATTCCCAAGGAAGGGGCTCAGAGAGGAAGGGGGTCTCTGGATGGAAGGGAAGCTTAGAGAGGAGAGGGGTCCCAAAGAAGGGAGACAGGAAAGAGCTCAAGGGGTGTTAGGTTTTCTGTGTAGCCAGAATGTGGCACTTTGGGCCTGTTTCTGGGCCAAGGGCCTCCAGGGCCAGAATTCTCCAGGGAGGAGCCCCAGTTTAGCAGGTGCTTGGGCTCCTGGATCATGGCACAGATGAACTCCCTTTCTCCCAATGCTGCAACCCCCAAGCTCTGAGCTCTGTTCTCAGAGCTTGCCTGATGGTCCCAAGTCCATCTGGAGTGTCAGGAGCTGGAACTGTTTCAGGATTTTAAATTCCTGACTAGACCACCAGGGAGGTGTGGAAGGGAGGGTTGGTTCTAGGCCCCCAGATGGACTGGGGGACTGGGCGGTTTCTGAGTGGCTTCCAGGGCTAGTCAAGGCTGGGGAAGCCCTGAGTAGTATGTCAGGTATACGGGTGGCCGGTTCAGGGGGAAGATTGCTGGTGGCCATGGTGGGCCTGGGCCTGCCACTAGGGTGGGATGGCACGAGCAGAGGTTTCTCCCAGGGCTTTGGGAGTCCAGCCTTCCCACCATGAGCTGTGGAACGTACTTACCAGCTCCTGTGTCTCATCTCTCTCCATCACAGCCCATTGGGGCTGAGGGCAAGCAGTTGCCAATAAAGGCTAGAGGGAGACTAGGCTGGGAGTTGGGGTCAAGGAAGCAGCAGGTGACTCACACCCTCATGAGCGCCCACTGGTGTCACTGTGTGTTGTCTGGCATCTGGAGGTATGCATGGGATAGACTGATCTGCTTTGATGGGGACCATGAGCCTGGTCTGAGATCCCCTTACGTCTCGGCCCCAGCCATTCAGAGAATTTCCCCAGGGATTCCCAACTTCTTTGGAGGTCACACCAAAAGTCTCCAGATATAGTCCCTTTCGAACCCCGGAACTTTCCTGGGATGGCAGCTTCATCAGTCACTCCCTCAGTGCAGCCCATGAGGTCTCGGGTCTACCTCTGGTGCCATTCCATGAATTAACTCCCTTCACCTGTAGGAAAGAGCAGGGCTTTCCAGTGCTGGGGTGAGGTGCGGGGACGTGGGCACTACTGCAAGTGTCTGAGGCTCAGAGAGGCCCTGGGTGCATCTCTTGAACTTTTTGCCTCTGCCTGGGGAGAAGCAGCCCCAGGAATCAGTAGCTGAGCACAGAGCCCCACCCCCCGGGCCATGATGAAAAACACCCTGGACTAGAGAACTCCCCTTGGTGAAGACCTCAGGAACTGAGCATCTCGTCACCCATAGCCTCTACTCTGCCCATGTGAGAGTCCAGCCAGCCCAGAGGTGGGGCTACACCAGCCTGGAGGAATGGGGATGACTCAGTGAAGTGCTCCCAGAATTCCCCACCTGGCACAGTGGGGCCAACTGAGCCTCAGTCTCTCCCTCCACTGTTTTTGGGTTTGTTGCAGTTGGAGTTTTTAACCCAATGAGCATAGAGTTTAATCCCAATGAGCAGGAGAACCTGGGAAGCTGCCACATTCACCTCTGTCTGTGATGGCCCCCTAGGTAGGCTGGGTTCTTCAGGTCTAAAGATGGTGACCTAGAGCATGGCCTTCACACTTGGTCCTCTCTTGGTGGGAGTCCTTGGCCCAAAGGTAGGCAGCAAGTGCCCAGCAACCAGGTGGCAGAGCCTGCCTGAGCCAGCTTAGTCTAGAGGTATGGCACCTGGATCTCCACCACCTCCTACTGACACCCTCAAAAATGACTGTGTCTTCTGAACCCCCATCCCTATCAGGAACTCACAGCCCCAGCCTCTATGAGGAAGGGCGGCTCTGCTCCTGAGCCTCCCCATGGCCTCTGCATCTTGCTCTCTATTCCTTCAATGCTTTGAGCATCCTCTGTCCCTTGTCCCAGGGTGTGCATGTCAGGGGTAGCAGGGACTGTCGAGCTGCCCTGGAGATGGAGGCAACAAGAGCAAGCTCTCCTGTCACTTGGTAGGAGGAGTCCAGGGCCAGTTTCTGTCCCTCATGGCTTCCCATGTCCCCAAAACTTCTGCTCCATCCAACTGGCAGCCCTGACCTTGGAAGGGAAGCAGATGTAGTAAAGGCCCTGGCACCTGCCTTTTGCTGGGAAAATGGCAGGGGCCCCTTGTATTTGGCCCTCACCAGTCTCACTGTTGCTCTGTGGGAGCTCAGGGGTCAGACCCACGGTGGTTCCTATTTCGAGCTCAGGTGGTGGGAGCTGAGGGAAGTTGCTGAACCTCTGAGGCTCAGCATGGGCAGAGGGAGCAAAAGAGCCTCCCAGTGCCAGGGGCATCCTCACCTCCTCTCCTCTCTGCTTCCTTTCACATTGGTTTAGCCACCTGCACACATGTGGGTAGTCTTGGACAGGGCCCTTGGGATCTAGGAATGCATCAGGGAAGGCAGGGGACTCAAAGCAGCTGGTAGCCAAAATCACAGAATTCAATCAGCTTTGAAGCCAGCGTGCCCTCCCTCATGCCACAAGTCCCACCTAGGCAGCCAGGACCATGGAGACTTAGAGGTCCCAAAAGAGTCAACTTCTCCCCTGGGCTCCATGGTAGTGACAGTTTCAGCCAGGCATCAGTCCTGCTGACATGTTCCCCCAAGCTGGGGAGCCCCCTCTTCAAAAGGGGGAAAGGAATCCTTTGGGTAGCCCCAGTAACCCTGCCCACATGGGCTCCTGTCTTGGTCTCTGTGACCCAGCCATCTGTTCTTAAAATACCCCTCCCCCCCTACTGGGCTTGGGTTTCTCAGGGACCCTGAGGGAGGGCTGCTCTCCTCACATCCCCTCTGCAAGCCTGGTTGGCGGTCTCTTCTCAGCCGTCCATGTGTTTCTGGGAGCACTGCCTTTGCCCGCACCTCTTAACGGGATCCTGGATGGGGGTCTGCTTCCAGGGAGGGTGAGGGGCTCGCCCCCAGCCCCTAAGCCAGCTGTGGCAGCAGGCAGGATGGCTATGCTGTTACTTCCCTCTGGGCTGGTGCGGCTGGCTATCTTTCACGCAGTTACGTAAGCTTGAGTCAATTGGAGCTCAGAGCTGTTCATTGTGGGCTATTTTTAAGCTGTAACACATCACAGCAGAGGGGTCACTGCACTGAGGCTTGCAGGGAAGGTTGTTGAAACATCTGTTATTTAAATTTCCCTATGCCTTAGAGCTCAAAAGCCACATCCTCCCAGCACTCTTGGGTTCTGCCTTCTACAGCCTCGATTAGGAGTGGATTATCACCCCTCACCCTGCCGGAGGTCCTCCTAGGACTGGGGTTCTCTGCACCCTGTCTTCCTTCGGAGTCAGGAGGAGGAGGTACAAGCTCCTTCAAACACAGTGCTGCCCCCAAGGAACGGGTGCACCCTGGCCAGGAGACTTCAGGGAAGCAGGGGGTTAGGACTCACAGGTGACTTGGATAGTTCCAGGGAGGAGGGTCAGGAGAGGAAAACACAGACAGAGTGCTGGGTGTGAAGCTGGGAGACCAAGAGTGTATCCTTCCTCCTTGGGGTCTCGGTTTCCCATCAGTACCCAGAGAGGGTTGGAGCACAGGATCCATTTGGGTCTTTTCAGAAGCTGGCCTTTGCCTGGGCTGTGCTCCTATCTGCAATGCCCTCTCTCCACAGATCTAAACCCTACTCATCTGCAGCCCCTGGGCCGAAGGGCTGGTGTCTGAGCCCCTGGACAGTAGGCAGGGGCGAACCTCTGGGAAACAGGCCTGCTTTTCATTTCATTATCCAGCGGTTGGCTGCACTGGGAGCCCTTCAGGCTCCTTCTGATCCTAGGTTTTTGGAGATGTCTAGAGTTTTCCCAGGGCACAAGAGGAATGGGCAGATAGGCTGGAAGAGTGCAAGGCCATGGATTCGACAGAGCTCTCTCCTGAGAACACAACAGAGCCAAAATATGTCTGCACTGGAGAAGCAGGTCTGGGAGACTTGGCTCGTCATTGGAGCTCCCAGTAGAATGGAGCCTTCTTTGCCCCTCCCCTGATGCCCTCCCTGCCCACCATCCTTAAAGCCTCCTAGGTGGGAGGGTTCCAGCCTGATCCACAGGAAAGAAGGGTCTCTCAGAACGACATGACTTTGCCCACCTCCTGAAGTCTGACCCTCTCCACAGGGGTTTACGCCCTTCCCTCTAAGCCTACCAGGAGGGGACTAGGTGAGAGGGGACTAAGTGAGAGGACACTGGGATCTGTCTTCACAGAGGAGACTCTGGCCTTGCCCACAGACAGAGCTCCTTCCAGTTTCTTCTTGGCCACTCCATCCCAGAAAGCCCTCAGCCTGGGGAATGGGCTCAGCCTGGGGAAGGGGCTCTCCAGGTTGCCATGGCAACATGTTGGCCCTCCTCACTTTCTAGAAGCAGAAATAGAATTGGATGCCCTTCTTCCTGGTGAAAGACTATTTAAAAACATGTGGAGGGGAGGGGTACAAGGGTAATGTCCCTGCCTGATTCCTGGGGGCTGGGCAGAAATGCCCCAGCCTGGGAACCCCTCTCGGCTGCCCTAATGCCCCTCCCCTCAGATAGATGAAATGGAGTGAGTGTTAGCCAGCCAAGAATTCTGAGTACAAAAGGAATCAGCCTGGTCCCTCAGGGTGTGTAGCTGGCCCCTACTCAGCACCACCAGGTTTCTGGGAGGGCACTGGCTTAATGGTGCCAATAGGGAAAATACCCGCTCCCAGGCCTGGGCCACTGCTAAGCTATCCAGAGGAAGAACAGATCTATGGGGGACACAGCTTGGGTGGGGCTGCAGCACTCAAAAGGGAGGCATATTGGCTTCGCTCCAACAGGATCCATGCCCACATGGTCCTGGGCATGGCACCCAGTGGTGACACCATAGGCTCCTGAAGTGTGAGTCCAGAGCCTGGTGGCCTGGCTTCAGATTCTGGCTCTACTACTTACTAGCTAAGGCCTCTGTGAATTCTCTCTCTTCTCTGTGCCTTGATTTCCTCATTTGTAAAATAAGGATGCGAGTGCCGGGCTCACTGGCTTGCTATGAGGCTGGACTCCATGTGTGCAGCACTGCCTAGCACAGAGGAAGGACCCAATCAATAACAAGCATTGTTTTTGCTATAAGGGCGTTTGCTTCCCAGGTGGAAAGAGCCTTCTCCTCTCTCCAGACTGCCTTCTTTGGCCTCCCTTTGTAAGCCACTGCTTTCAGCAGGCTCTGCTCCCTCTCCCAGGATGCCTCAGGTTAGTTGTTCACAAAGACCCAGCCCTGAAAGGAAGATTGTGCTCTACTTCTGCAGGAGATGGGGGATGGCTCAGAGGTTCGACAGTCAGGAGGCTCCCAGGGCCTCCCTCCGTGCTTCCCCGGCCCTCCCAGGTGCAGCCTAGCTCAAGCGCTAGCTACACAGGCACCAGAGGCTGCTACTAGCATCTGTTTTGTGGGGAAAAAACAACCCCCCAAAAACCAGTTTTCTCGGAGGCAGAGATTAATGAAGCTAATGGTGTTCAGCAAGTACGTGTGTGTATGCGTGTACACCCGTGTAGGCCACAGATTCTTGGGCTCTGCCACTTTCCTAGGCGTAGTGTGTGGTGAGCAGCACTGTCCAGAGATTTCTGCGCCATTTTTTTTTTTTTTTTAAGATTTTATTGTGGAATTGGGGGAGGGGAACAGTGCTGGGGAATTGGGGGAAGGGGAACAGATAAGTTGCTGTCCTTTTGTTCTTCAGTCTAGTTGTGGAGGATGTTGCTTCACTGGCCCAAGCTGGCACCATCATTGCGCTCTTCCCAGGTGAGGCAGATCAGTCGCCGGCTCTGGACAGCTGCTTATGGCGGGTGCTGGCCTCTCACGCTGGCTGCCGGCTACACATGGTAGCTTATGGCAGCCCACTGCAGCAGGGGACTGCAGCCTACGCCATCACCGGCGACCCACAGCAGCCCAGCTCCAGGTCGAGCTGTTGTTCAGCATCTTAGCTATAGAGGGCAGTGTCATTGGCCCTCATATGTGGGATCTGAACTGGGGCCCTCTGGCGTCCCAAGCCAGTTCTTAACCAATGCGCCACTCGGCCGGCCCTTCTACCCCATTCTTAACTGAAGGTAGCATGTGGGGAAGGGGGAGAGGGGCCCAGGGGTCCTGAGACCTGGCTGAGTCAGGCTCTGCCCAGTGCCGAGTCAGGAAGGTACAGACACAGCACAGTGCTAGACTTGGTCCCTCGTCACATCGCTTCACACCCCACGGTCAACTGTAAACACTATTTTTAACCTCTGTGAAAACACATGGCTTCAGAAGACAAGCCTATGGCTGCATTCTCCATAAACCTGTTTCCTGGGCAGAAAGACTGAGGCCTGAAAGGACACAGCCCTGGAGGACAGAGGGAGGAGGCCCAGAGCTCATAGCTGCGAGGAGGAAGGAAGATCTGATCGGCCCCGGTCAGAACCTCCAGGCCCAGGCCTTTGGCAGTGGGTAGTTCCCCCAGTTGCTGCCTAGGCCTGTCCTCTGTGGTTGCTGGCATGTCTGGGCCTGGGCTGGTTGTCTAGGCAGGTCCCACTCCTCCCTGCCCCTCTGTTTGCCCATCTATGAAATGGAGGGTGGAACTGCCCACCTGGTCTAATAGCTTATTTCCTAGGTGCCCACCCTATGTCCAGTCCTTCGTCTGACTTGTCCTGACTTTATACGCAACTGTGCCCACTGTGTGTCCAGTCCTGCGCCCACCATAACCCCTCTGTGTACCAGCCCTGTGCCCACTGTGTGGACAACTCTATAACCACTATGTCCCTACTGTGCCCCATCTTGTAATTGCCACTTGGCTGGCCCTGTGTTCACTGTAGCCTAGTCCTATGCCCAGTGCTCTGCCCCCATTCTGGCCAAGGTGAAGTTGACACAATGTGACAAGAGCTAGAACATTCTGACTTGAGAATTCTGAGCCCAGGCCCCACCCCCACCCCTGTAGTCACTATCCCTACCTCTGTGGGATACTGAAACTCTTAGGTTTCAAGGACATGTGGTTCTGGGGAGGGGGCTCTGTGAGGCACAGGCAGAGGGGAACCATCTGGAGCAGAAAGATTGCCAAGGAGCTGCTGTCCCTAGAGTGGGAGACAAGGAACATGGGGGAGGGGAGTGTGGGCCTGAGCCTGAGCCTGAGCCCCGCATCCTTTTCTGCCTCCCAGGCCTGCAAAGGGCCTCATGTCACATATTTGGAACTGCATCCCTGGGTCAGGGCTGAGTCTCAAGTCGCCACAAGGGCAATGAGAAAGAGCCAAGTCTGGCATCTAAGGTAGACAGGGAATCCAGGGGCTTCCTCAGCGTCTCCCTTTCCTACCTTCCTCCCTTGGCCTTACACTGCCCCCCTACCCTCACTCTAGGCTGGCCTGGGCAGAGTAGTTGCCTGGCTGGTAAAGCGAGAGGAGGCTGGCCTAGAATTGGCAGGCTTTACCAGGCTCCCTGGGCCTTTCTGTCTCCCAAGGTTCCCTGGGCAGGTCCCCATTTCTCAGGGGGGTGGGGCCTCTGGTTTCCCCATACCCTGTCACCACCCCCAGGCCACTAGCAGCTGTGATGTGTGGGGTTGCCGTGGCAGCAAAGTGGGGGCAGGGCACCTAGGGCATGGAGCAGGACTATGGAAGTCACCAAGAAGGTGGGGGGCCCTGATCCATTGGGCTCCCAGGGCCACTGCTTAGCCAGAAGCCAGAAGCTAGGGGGTGGCCTCAGGGGGTCCCAGGGACTGTGGATAAACTCAGAGTCTGGATACTTCAGGCGGGGGTTGTCATTATCTACCGAGGCCATCACTGATGGGGCCTGTGACCAAGCTTCCCAGGCCCACACCCCTGAGCCAATTCACCAGCTACTCCAGGACCCTGTCAAGGTTAGCCCCCAGTGTGGCTATGAGCTGACCTCCCAGGATGCCCTGAGACTCTCCTCCACTAGCCTGATTCCAAGCCCCATCGTGGGAGCCCAAGTGCATCTCGTCATGGAGAATGGGACCATGGCCTTACCCTTGTGCACGTGTGATGACAGCACCAGTGACGTGGCCCAGCCTGGATCCCGCTGCTCCCAGTTTCAGGTTCAGGTTTTGAGAGAGGGCAAGACTCCAGCTAAAGTCCTGGTAGGCTGGGGCAAAGGCCCCTGCAGCCCCAACCAGACAGCCCCCTTGGGTATTAAGAAGAGCCGGTGGCTACCCTGTTTCCTTTCAGTGGAGGACGGCTCAGCTGCGGCCCAAAGTCCTCTTCTGGCTCCAGCCGCCCAAGATCAGGGCCAGGGCAAGTGCCTGTGTCCGGCTCAGGCTCCTCCAACTCCAACTAAGGCAAATACTCCAGCTCTGGATACAACCCCAATTCCAGCAGCAGTTGAACCTTACAGCTGCAACCCTGACCACATGACTGATAGCATTGCTATCACTAAGGGCTTGCCCCAAGACAACCTGCTCAGAAAGTGTGGCAACCAATGGTCAGTCCCCTCGGAGTCTTCCAAAGTGGTCACATCCTGCCAAGACAAAGTGAATTTCCATTCTCAGGAGGAGCCTCCCACCCCACCACCCACTCCAAAAGAGTCCCAAGACCATGCCCAGGAGCTCGAGGTTTCCAGAAGGCAGGTGTTACCCAAGCAACCCGAGAACTCAGCAGAGAAGCCCCTGGTTTATACCTCTAGACCAGGCAGCCCAACACCAGTCTCAGGAACCTCAGGCACTGCCAAGTCCCCGAGGAATAGCCAGGACATCTACAAGTCTCAGCCAGGCCAGCAGCCCCTTAATGTTTGCAACACCTACTCCAGTGTGCCATTCTCTGCCTACCAAGTAACTGGCCACAAGCAGCCCCCTGCCCAGTCTCCCAGGGAAGCCATGCAGATTGCCTCCTCCAGTGCCCCTACTTGCCAGCTCCAGGACTCTGTGGAAGACCATGTGCTGGTGTTTGATATGGCCACAGGTAACACCAGCATGGGGCTGCTGTGCCGTGACCCCATGGGCTCACGGGCAGTGCTGGTGGGCCTCATGCCCAGCCGCCCACCCATCTATGCTTCTGAAAATATACTGTCCACCCGGCCATTGGCCACGCCCATCCTCTCCCCTGACAACACTCGCTCCAGCTTCTGGTCAACATTGCCCGTGCTGTCCAGCCCTGTGCCCTCCAGCCTCTCATCTGGCAGCTACCAAGAGGTGGCCCTGGTTCCCAAGGAGGCCAGGCTCCACCTGGAGTCACGGGACTCCCCTGGTACTGAGACACCCATCAGGGTGGGGATGGTCACTGGGCCTGTTCCATTGGGGATGCCCCCCGAATTTGGTGAGGGGACACAGAGCCATGTCCATGATCCTGGCTGGTCCAAATCTGATGCTGAAAAAAATGAATCTGGTCGCACCACCTGGACACAGGATGCCTCTGGGATACAGGACACTTCGGTGATCCCGGCCAAGAAATTGCAGTGGGTGAACTCAGAGCAGACTCCAGAGCCTGCTCCTTCAACCAAACCCCAGGAGACACCCAGATCCTTGCTCCTGAAGGATAAAGGCAGCGACAAGCAGAAAGAGGTCATTACTGCTCACCCTGAAAATACTTGGGCTGAAGGTACTTCGCAGGCCCTCCTTGGTGGTTGGCCCCCACAAGCTGAGCAGCATGTCCTCTCTGGACAGCTGCCTCCAACTGGTCAGCCTCCCTCTTCTGAGCAGTATCCCTTCTCCAGGCAGATCCGCCTTTCTGGACAGACACCCATAGCTGATCGGCCCCCCTCCACCAAGGAGCCCCTTCTCACTGGGCAGCCTCCTCTTGCCAGGCAGCTTTCTCTCACCGGGCGGTCTCCCTTTTCTCAAGAACTGCCCATCTCCAAAGAACCCATCCTTTCAAGAGACCCCCCTACCACCAGGGAGCCTGGCCAAGCCTCCATCCTGTGCCAGGAAAGTGAGTCTTTGGGTCTGCCCACCCATGTGGGGGTGCTTCGGGTGCCCCCGACCCCTGAGAAAACCTGTGTCTATGTGAACAGAGAAAAAGTGGGTACCAGTGCCTCTCCAAGCTCCAGCACACATCGGCTCTCATCCTGGCAGCCTGACAGCTCTCACAGGACCCAGGAACCGCAGCTGTCCCTGGTTACATTCACTAGACCTGGCACTGGCTGCCAGGTCTTGCCCATGGCCATGGTGGGCACTGAGGTGCAGGGTCCTCAGTCTAAGCTGACAGCTGAAGACATTACAGACTCATCAATGGTCGCACACCTTGGCCTGCTCCGCGGGGCCTGCTATGAGCTGGTGTCCACCACAGATGGCCTGCCAATACAGTCCCCAGTGCTCTGCCGCCACTCACTGGGCCCCTACCAAGACATGGCAGCCGTGGTGATTGACACAGGCACAGGATTCACAAAATGTGGACTGGCTGGAGAGGACCATGTCTTCAGTGTGGTGCCCTCATGCATCCAGCTGCTGCAGCAGCCAGTCCAGGGCCAGCCCAGGTATGCCGTGCCTGAGAACCAAGAGGGCTCCTACTCGGTGCTGAATCGAGGTGTGGTCTCTGACTGGGATGCACTGGAGGTGCTGTGGCAGCACCTGTTCTACTGCAGGCTAGGCGTGCAGCCCGAACAGCTTGCAGTACTTGTGGCCGACTCGCCCATCTCCCCGTGTACCAACCGAGAAAAGGTGGCTGAAATACTCTTTGAGCGTTTCCATGTGCCAGCCATGCAGACAGTGCACCAGGCCCTGCTGGCGCTCTATGCTTATGGGCGCACCACTGGGCTGGTGCTGGGCAGTGGCCATGGCACCTCTTATGTGTCACCCATCCTTACTGGGGATCTGGCCCCATGTGACACCTATAGGCTGGATGTGGCTGGTGCTGACCTCTCTGAATACCTGGCTCAGCTGCTGCTGGCAGGAGGACACTCACTGACCAAGGTAGGGCTGGTCAACCAGATTAAAGAGGCCTGCTGCTACGTGGCTATGGATATGACAGCTGAGATGGCCCGCACCCAAGCCCAGGCCCGGGTGGACTTCGTGCTTCCAGATAAGCAGGTCATCACACTGGGCTCTGAGCGCTTCTGCTGCCCTGAGGCCCTCTTCCAGCCCAGTCTGCTAGGCCTCAACCAGCCAGGCCTCCCACAACTAGCCCTCCTAAGCATCAGCCAGCTGGAGGCCAAGCAGCAGGAGCAGCTGCTGGCCAACGTGGTGCTGGACGGTGGCAGCACCCTGGTAAGTGGCTTTCCTGAGCGCCTGAGACACGAGCTGGGCCCCCGTGCCACTGTGCTGGGCTCTCCCCATCGTGTTGTTGCCGCTTGGATTGGAGGCTCCATCATGGCGTCCCAGGACTCCTTCCAGAGCCTGTGGCTCAGCCGCCATGAGTATGAGGAGGAGGGCCCATGGGCCATCCACAGGTACCACCTATGAGCACATAAAAGTTCTGGTTCTGCTTACTTTGAAAGCTGTGGCGTGTTTTAGGCCCAAGGTGGTATGGAAAGGGCAGGGGTCCCGGCACAGGGTCAGGGATGGGGGCCTGGCACTCCTAAAGCACACCCTACCTCTGCACACTGGAACTCCATGGGTCCTGGCAGTCTTTTCTAGAGAGCCCCAGAGCCCCTTGGCATTGGCTCTGGTCTCGCCTGACCTTTACTGCACCCCAAGGGCAAACACAGAGAGTGGCTGCTGTGGGTTTTGCCCCGTTGCCCTGGCGACAAGCGCAATTACCCTTGATTGCCAGCTGGTTGCCATGGCAATTTTAAACATAATGTAATAACCCACACAGCCTGGAGTGAGTCATGGGGGGGATAGCCCCCTCCCCTAGCTCCAGCAGAAAAGACTACTTGCCCTCCCCCATCTTGGGCCCTCTACAGGGAGGTTGAGGCCAGCAACATAGACAACAGCTCAACAGTTTCAAAGATGGCTGGGGGCCTGGAACATTTTTTGTCCCCAAGGGACAGTCCCTGTTAGAATCTGGGCTTCTTAGGGGAGCTGGCCTGGTAATGCAGGTACCTCCTAAAGACTGAACCTTGGCTGGAGCTCTGTGGTATGTTGACAGGGGCTCCTGTCCACCAGTCAGAATATGAGGGTATAGGAGTGCTGGCTTTTGGTGCCCTGGAGCAGGAAGTTGGGGTAGGGGGGCAGATAAGTCCTGACTCCTGTGGGTGGGGTACAACCTGAGCTGGGGGATGAGGCTCTGGCCTGCTTTGTAGGCTCTGTGGATATAGAGGCTCACACCTGATCCTGCCTCTCTGACTGTCTAGCTCTGGTGGGAGCCAGAACAGTCAACTTTGGGCTCCCTTCTCTTCAGCCTTCCAACCCAGGCAGCCCTTGCCCATAGGGTGGCTAGGGTATAGGCCTCCTTAGGAGATCCTCATAAAAGCTGCCAGGCAATGCCAAAGCCAGCTGCCCCTGCTCTTATCTCAAACTGCCCTGTGTTATGGCCTCCCACCATCCCTCTGGCCAGGGGGGTGGCTAGAAGCCACAGCCCCTGACCTTGTCTGGTTCTGAAAGTGGGGGTAGGAATGAAGTTCTGTCGGCCCAGTCCATAGTCTGGAAGAGCACTCAGCTGGTGTTGCTACATTCTGCCCAGAGAGGGCAGCTGGAGACTGAGGCCAAAACAACGAAACCCTGCCTTGCCTGTGCTTCTCTGGTTGGAGGCTGAGGGACAAGTCATGGCCCAGTCCCAACCCTGGGTTCCTGCTTTTAGGTTACCCTCTCCACAAAGGGAAAGACCTGGCTACACCTCTCTGCCCTCCCTGCCGCCCCCTGAAACACACACACACACCTGAGAGTGAGGGGCTACACTAGGTGGACAGACTAAAAACAGCCGATGACATAGGGTCATTACAGCCCCTGCCCACTCCTGGGCATGGTCCAGCCTTTTCCCATGTCCTGCCCTTACAATCCTGATTCAGTCCCCACAATCCTGAGGCCTGTGTCAGGCAGGAAGGGGACCATTTTCTCTAGAGACCAGTGACTCCAGGGACTAGCTACAGCATCCATGCGCACGTGCGAGCAAGCATGCCTGGGTGCACACAGAATGCAGACACACGTGCCCCTGGGCACCACTGCACACACTGTGCTGATGCCGTCTCCTTCAGCATAAGAGCGCGCGCACACACAGACACACTTACACGTGTGCACATATACCCTGCCACGTGCTGTCACCCACAGACACATGGAATGTGCACAGGACCAAGAAGAGGTGGAGCACTGCCAGCAGGAGGCAGGGCTCTAGCAAGCCACCTCTTCCCCTGCCTCTAAGCCCCCTTTTCAAGCCCCTCCTCAGCCCAGCTGCTCCATGCCTGGATATCCATGAACTTTTGGAAAGACAGAAAACATGTGTGACGTGTGGGGTCAGCAAGCCACGGCTCAGCTGCACCATCCAACTCAGAGAGCCATTGTTTCAAGGACAGCGGGCAGACAGTAGGCAGGACTGAGTGTTAGGCCATTCCTTCATTCTGCAGACAGGAACTGAGCATACTGAGATGAGACAGTCTCTGCATCGCAGGTGCACAGCCTGCCAGGAGATTCCTACCCAGTAGTGGGATTGATGCTGTGACCGAGACCACCCAGAGGTGACACCAGCCTGGCTTGTAACAGGTGACCCAAAGCCAGGGAAGGAAGTGAAGGGCTCCTCAACAATCCCTCTGTAGGAAGATATTGAGGGGCCTTGTTTGAACAGTCATTTTCCAGGATAGCCCTTCCAGCCCCTGCCCCAGCCCCAGCCCCAGCTGGGAGTGACATGGGCAGTCACTCCTGTCAGCAGCCATGGGGAGCCATGCAGGGGAGACTTACTCAGCATGGTAAAGGGTTTGGAGATGGCGTCACCCAGGGTGAAGTCAGAAGATTCACTGGGAAGGTTGGGTTGGGTGGATCCCCCAGCTCTAGGCACCGAGAAGCCTGAGTCTGGCCTTCAGACCTTGGCCTTAGGGCTTGTGAGGGCAGCAGGGTAAACATTGGGTTCATGTGCCTCCCTAACAAAGCACAGAGAAATGGCCAAGGACTTCCTGTTGAGCTTCTGCCTGGCAGTTCTCAGCCTCCTCCAGTCAGGGGCCAGTTCTCCTGTATCCCCATATCCCAGCCCTGGCCACATATAGTGACTCCGCTCATGAAGTGTTTGAGGGTGATATAATGGGAAGAAGGCAGATTCCACACCATGCCATAGGTGACTTTTATAGCTTGGAAAATTCAGTGCTACATTGTGGGGGCAGGCTGGGCCAGCCACCCTGGCTGGTGTTGGGGATGGGAAAGGTTTTGGCCTTGCAGGAGTGGAGGTTGGGGTGGAAAGGCGATTCTGCCACCATGGTCTGGAGCCCTCACTGACCACTTGCACTCCCCCTCCCCCATGTGTTTACTGCTCCTAGCTAGAGGATGCTAGTCTATAGGGCAGCTTGCCCTAGCGGCTGCCCACTTGGTCCTTCTAAGCGGGTTCCACCCTTTGGGTCAGGTTTTGGGAGCTGGGAAGAGCGCCGGTCCCCTGGGCACTACTACCTGCCAAGAGATTCCTGTGCAGCTTTAGGACTCAGGCTTTCGTCACATTTCCCAATCCCCAGCTCCTACAATGGGCATAGGAAGAAGCCCCTCCAACAAGCCCTGTTGCACAATCAGTCCAAGGGCCTAAGGGAGCCTTTGAGAACCTGGCCTGGGCCGGGCAGCCCAATGCTCACCGACCCCGCTGCCACCCCTGGTCCGCCTGCATTCGAGTGAGATCCTGGCCTCGAGCTCGGCCAGGGTCGGGGCGGAGCCGGCTGAGGGAGGCCCCGCCCCCCAGCCCGCCCCCGGCCCGGGGTGCAAATCCGGTGCGGGCGAGCGGCGGGAGATGCTGGAGGTTCGCGAGCCTGAGCGGCTGCAGCTGGCGCCGCGTCTGGCCCGCGTGCCCGGAGCTGATTCTGCCCGCTGCCCCTGGAGCCCTCGGAGCCCCCACTGAGCCCGCGATCGCTTCTTCCTGTGATCGACCGGCGCTGCAGGTGAGGGCGGGCCGGGCGGGGGGCATCCCCGGGACGCACGTTGTGAGGTCTTGGGGGATTAGGTCTCTGGTCGCCTAGTGTACAGGGGCCCCGCGAAGGCTTGGGGCCCCTGCGGGGGCAGATCATACAGGCTGTGCAGATCTGGGGGCCCGCGTGCGGGGTTGGGCTAAAGTTCCCTGTCACCTCTGACAGCTCGGGGGTCCCAGGGGAAGCCTCTGGGGCTCAAGTACAGGCAAATCTCCTCTTCCCCTCTCCCCCCGCCCTCACCTTGTCCACCCCGCTCCCGTCTCGCTGGGCCCCTGATTGTGAAAACATTAACCCTCGGACATTCGTGGTGCCCCATTGTTGGGGGTAGGGGCCGAGGGCTGAGTGGTCCCTCCTGACTCCCAGAGCCGCCTCCAGCCCCTCCCAACTGCCCCCGCCCCCCTCCCTCTCTCAAAGCAGTCACTAATTTCCATGACAACGGAGAGTTCTTTATGGGCGACAACCTGGAGGGGGCTGGGCGGGGCTGCTGGAGTGGGGGAGGGGCTTCAAGTCCCTGGGGACCAGCAGCCCCCTAGCTAAGATCTAGTTTTCAAGCCTTAACGTGGGGCCCAGCCGGGGTCCAGGACACCGACCCAGTGCTGCTGGGTGGTGGGGGTAGGGGACGCACATGTTTCTGCTGGGTGGTGCGGGGCTTGGTGCTCTCACACGTGTGCCTTCCGCATGTGTGTTGCTGTGCCAGCGGGGGCGAGTCAGCAGCACTGGGAAGGGGGTCAGGGTGGCACCGCGGTGGGAAGCAGGAGCAGGGCCGTGGCTGGGGAAGGTGGACGATAAGCGAGTGAGCTTCTGCCTTCCCCAGCCTGTCATGTCTGGCAGGGACCCTAGGCTCCCCCAGCCCCCCATAGCTCTGCCAAACTGCTTTTGTCTGCACCCCTTCAGAGAGCCTGCTCCAGGAGAGCCTGCTCCACCGGGTTCTCCTAGGGAGCAAGGCCCTCTGTCCCTCACCAAAAGCTCAGTCTACAGCACTCCAGCTCCTGTCCTGCCACCCTCCTCCAAGGCCCTGGCTTTGAAACCCCCAAGGACCATCTGCGGAGACCTGGTGCCCTCCCCCCTTCAGTTGATTTCTGTCAGCTTTAGCCATCTGCTGGGCCTCAGTTTCCTCATCTGGGATACTGGTGTCTCCACTTCCCCCAGTGTCAGGCAGAGGGCCCTCTCCTTTACAGCATTTAGTGTGGACCCCCAGGAGCCATAGGCTGCCTTTCCCATGTCTACTGCCCACCCTGCTCTTTAGCCCGTATCCGGGCCACCACTCACGAGTAGGCAATCAGTCCTTGCCCTGGGAGAAGGCCACAGAGCCATCATCTCCATCCAGGGAAACTGAGGCAAGGGGAGGTGGGGCTGTGCAGTTGTTATGTTTCTAGTTTGCTTGGGGTGCTGTTTCTGGCTCTCCTGACAGGATCCAACATTGGGAGGGGGACAGCAGCGACAGAGAATTAGGCTGAGCTGCAAGAGGGGCCCTGGGGACCTAAGGCCTAGAGAGGATAGCAGAAAGGGGGCGGGGGTGTGGGGGGTGTGTGTGCCTGGGGAGTCCAGCACGACTGAGCCAGCTGAGAGGAAGGCTGTGAAGGGAGGCAGCCAGGCCTCCAAGCTTCGTTTCCATCCCCCACCCTTGTGCCTTCCACACGTGGGACCTGCCTTACCTAAGCTACCGTGATGATAGGGAGAGGGACTGAGGAACTAACTGTTCTGACTTAGGAGACTGCAACATCTGGCCTCTTCCTTAGAGCTAAGGGTGCCTCCCATATCAAGTTCTGTGCATGTCTGGGGGTACAGGAGGGTTCAGTCTCAAAGCCTAGGTACCAGGGCAGCTCCTGGCCCAGGTGTTCAGAGCACATGGCCATCGAGGCCTTAGGGCTCTGTTGGGCACCCATAGGCGCCTTCAGAACCTGATGCCCACCTTCCCTTCCTCTATCCTTGTGGCTGCATTCTTTTTACTCTGTCACAGCTTTGCTCCCCTTCCATCACAGGCTCTGCCTTTGTCTCTCTGTGTCCCTGTCCCTCTCTCTTTTTAAAAAAAAATCTCTCAGCCCCCCTACCTCACCTTCCTTGATAGGGGTCAGGGTCACAAAACCCATGGGGAAGGAATCAAATCAAAGCCTCAGGGAATCCTTGGAGAAAGGGTTTGACCAGCACCTCTCCCTTCCCCCTCCTCTTGTTTTAAAACTTCCATCACCATAGAAACCCTTTGCTCCAGAGCCTTCCCCTGCATTTCCCCTCCTCCACTCACAGGGAATCAAGGCCCCCAGTGGGTTTTCCTTCAGGGGTTCAAAGATTGGGACCCCAGGTGCCTGGGAGAGGTCAGTTGGCTCTCAATCTGCCTGCATATTTGAGGGTTGAACTTTTTGGAGGCAGCCCTGGATGGTATACCCACCCCTGAGCCTGGAGGGGCCCCCCTTTCTACACGCCCTCATTAGATGGGGGAGAGTCAGCAGCAGGAATATGGACCATGATTTAGCTAGAACATGAGGCCCAGCCAGGGCAGCCCACTGCCCAGTTTCCTGAAGCAGCTGGAGAGTAGGCTAGAAGCGTGGCTCTGCCTCCTGACACCAGACCCCGAGAGTGAGGTCTCCATTTCCCCTGCCAGAAAGGCCTCAGCAGTGGGCCAGGCAGGGCTTGGGCCTAGGCATGTCCACTGCAGCAGGAAACCCAGCCCAAGTCCCTGAGAGAGGAAAGCAGGGAATAGGAGGGTGTGCTTGCAGGCTGGTGTTCACAGCTGTCACTAAATCGGGAGGTGTTGCCCACAGTTGTTGGGAGGCAGCTGGAGGCCTCCTGGGCCCCTCCTGGCCTCCTTAGATTTGCTGCAAGCTCTGGAGCCCCACATGGCAGAGAAGCAGGGCGGCAGGAAACTCCTGTTTAGGCTGAGAAAGGTGGGGCCTGAACCAGGCTGACTATAGTGAAGGGGACAGGACTCCCAGGTGGGACTTCTGGGCCTCTGGAGCTGACCTCTGTCCCATTCAGGCTTCCCCTGGGCCAGACTTGCCTTAGGCTGCAGTAGGATCCCCAGGGACCCTTTATTACCAGGGCACCAATAGGCAGAGGTTCCCTCAGGGTTGCCTGAGGCTCTTTTGCCTGAGCCCAGCCATCAGACTGGAGAGTGCTTGGCCCTCAGGCTCCCTGAGAGCCAGCTGGAGGGGCAGTGGCAGTGCCCTGCTCTGTACTTTCCTCAGATTCCCTTTGGACAGCCTCCTGTGCACACCATTGAATTTCTCTGCAGAGAATGGGAGAAGTCACATCTCTAGGGAAATGGCCATCATGGGGCTCCTGCGCCCTCCCTTGTTCCGTGTGGACCTGAGGGACAGCCCAGGTCCTCTGTTGCTGGAAGGAGAGCTCTCCACTATTGGGTGTTGCGTCTGGGCTCTCCAGGCCATGGGGGTGAGAAATGCAAATCCCTTTTTGCCTGGCCTTCCAGTTCTTGAAGTGGTCCCTTCGCTGCTTCTCTCTGCTTCTGGACCAGGGTCCCACCCTGTTGCAGGCAGGTGCCAGGGCCTTGGTGCACACAACGGCAGCCTCCCAGACAGCGGCAGTGGGTGGCAGATGGTACAGTGGAGGGGGTGGAGGGGACCAAGGTGCTAATCTGCAAGGCCCCCCTTTCTTCTCGCTTTGCCCTGGGGCCAGATTAGGGGTGGAAGCAAGTGAGCGCAGTTAGACTGGTGAGAAGAAGCAAGTGGCTGGGATCAGGGCAGCCTTGGCAGGGGGGAGGCAGAGCCGTCCCAGCCCTGGCCATGAGGCTTTAAGACTTGGCTTCAGGCTGATGTGACTGTGAGCAGAGGCCCTGCATTTCGGTGGTGGAGACAGGCTTCAAGAGCAGCCCTGGGTCCCTGTGGGCACAAATGCATGTGGATGGCCAAAAGGTGGGCCAAGATCAGGGACAGGCATATAGAAAACCTCCCACGCCGTGCGTCAGCGCGGGGAGCTAGTTGGGTGGGGTGGGGGGAGGTGGAGGTTGTGGAAGGGATTTCAGAGAAGGGCCATTTTGAGTCTGGAGTATCAGGATTGTTTTAGACAATCTGTTGTACAAACAACCTTACAATGTCAGAAATCACAATGAAAGGACAAGACTGAGCCCTGGTGCCGGCACCTAGCTCAGGTGAAGGCTCTTCCACAGGGAGGCCAAGATGGGCAGTGCCCACACTTCCTGCCATTGAGTGGACACTGTTGAGCTGGCAAGTCACCTGTTGTTGGATGTTTAGGTAGTTGCTGATTTTTTTCATGTTATAAATAACTCCGCGGTGACAAATAGGGTACTGATGGGAGGCTTTGGGGGAAGGGCATTCCTGCCAGAGGAAATGGTGTAAGCAAAGCCACAGAGCTGGGACACAGGTCCCTCCCAGCCCCCCTGGGGGACCTGTAGGCTGAGGTACCACCCTCCTGCCCAGTACACAGCCTTGGATTCCAGCCTGGGAAGGCAATTGCTGCACAGAGTGGGGACTGGCATGGGCCCCTCCCCCGATTGTTAGGGCATAAAGATGGGTGGCCGGCAGTGGTGGGTGGCTGTGCCTCTGCTGTCAGCTGTGAGAGTGGGATTACAGCCACATGCTCCTCCCCAGCAGACACAGGAGCAGGGTTGTGCCCATGGTGGCAAAGACACACAGTCGGCGATGATCTTCAAAGCTTCTCTTGTTCGCCTCTACAGTGCCTCACAAGATGGCTTAAGCCCTGGCTGGAATCACGCTGATGAAATGCGTTTGCGTTCCCTGAGCCCAAACAACCCAGATGAGGGAATGATGGAATCTGTTCTCTGATGCTAAGGGCAAATTTGAGGGAGAACTTCCAGGACTGTGACCCCTGGGAAGTGGATGGCCTTTGCCTGGGAGGAAGCAAGCCACAGCCAGGGCTGCCATGGGGCATGTGTGGGTCCTGGCCTTTGACCCCAGCTGGCAGAGTCCCCCTGACCCAAGCTTCTTCCTTTGGTGGTGGCTTCCTCCCTTCTCAACTACCTTGTGGCTGTGAGTGACTCCAGGTAGGGGAGTATCTAGTGTTCTAGGCCCCAGCTCAGGCCCTGTGAGCAGCAAGTGCTAATCCGTGTGGAGGGACGACGATATGCACAGTCAGCAGAGTCAGAGCAGCTTGAATGCCACCTCCGTGCAGAGCTTTCTGTAGCCCCAGGGTCACACCGACCAGGCATTATGGTGGCAGACTCTGGGTCAAGTCTGCTAACGTCCCGACATTGTCACAACTCCCCTCCCGAAGTTTGCCTCTGAGAAAGGGCTATGAGTGCCTTTTCTTTGGGTGCTGGAGCCGGTCCCCACCCCGGCACCACAGGTGAAGATTGGGCTGGCAGGGTTACAGGCCTATAGGATACCATGCCCCAGGTGCCAGAGTGCCTGGAGCCTTCTGTAGCTAATTGCTTAAGGTCACTCTTGTGCCTGGAACACCCACCCCTGACCAGAGGCCTCTCCCCTGGACCTGACTGTCCAGGTCTCCTGTGGGCCCTGGCAGTGAGGCACTAGGCAGTCATGTCTTGCTTTTCCTGACCACTACCCCTGCATGCCTCCTGGCAAATCCTTTCCCTCTAAGGCCCGGCCCTAATGCTGCTTCTTCCTTAAAGCCTTTCCTCGCTTCTCTACCCAGATGGAGGTTCTCCCTCTGAAGAATCCCCCAAGCACTGTGCCTGAGTGCAGTACTTATTAAATCAATAAAAGTAATCATAGTAAAAATCCTAACAGAAAGTTAATAAACAAAAGATATAAGTCTGGGGGTGACCGGTTAGCTCGATTGGTTAGAGCGTGGTGCTGATAACACTAAGGCTGCTGGTTCGATCCCCGCATGGGCCACTGTGAGCTGCGTCCTCCTTAAGAGTCAACTATGCCGTTGTAACATGAAAGCAATGTGTAACCAATGACTATGGCTGTTCCCCAATAAAAAAATAAAAAATAAAAAAGATATAAATCTGCCCCTCTGATACCCAATTCTTTGCCTCAAAGAGAACTCTTACTTTCTTGTCCTTCCAGAACAGGATTTTAGTGTACAATGGTGTATAAACTTTTAAGAATTTACTAAATAGCACCCTTTACCCACCTCCTTGTCCCTTGCTTTTTCACTTACCAATGTATCTCTGAGATCTATTTTTTTTTAATAGCTACCAACTATTTTTCAGTATGGGTGGCCATAATTTTTATTAACATTTTTAATTGTGAAATTAACAAAAATCTAGGAATGTGCCAAAATTTGTATGTACGTTTTTACAAACCACTATAAAGCTATGAAACTGTCACTTGGGTTCAGAAATAGGCCCAACAGAATCCCCCAGTGTCCTGACTCAATCATAACCCCTTTCTTTCTCTTAGAAGGACTCATGCTGTTTATTTCCTAGCTTTTCTTTATAGTGTTACCAGGATGTTTATATCCTTAAATAGCATAGGTTAGCTGTGCCTGTTTTGAACTCTATATCAATTCCATATACGCAATCATATGTATATGTTCATCTGTATCTTTTTCACGCAACACTGTTTGTGAGATTCACCTTGTGGTTGGGTATAGCTGTAGCTACTTCATTTCCATTGTTGTGTAATATTCCACTATGTGACTATACCATAATACATACACAATATCACAATGTTGATGGATATTTGGGCCGTTTTAAGTTTTTAGCAATTATGAATATTGCAAATATGAGCATTCTTGTATGAGTATCCCGATGCATAAACTTATGCATTTCTATAGGGCATATGTTTAACAGTGTGATTGCTAGTTCACAGGATATGTTCGACTTCTGGAGTTTTAGCAACCTGTTTTCCAAAGGGGAGACTTGTCCTCCACTAGCATTGCTTATGTTCTCCACATCTTTGCCAACACGTGGCATCTTCAGACTTTCAGAGATGATTATCAGATGGGTGGGTAGTTATACCCCCTTCATCTGTGAAATGGCTGAAATGTAAAGAAATCATTTGATCAATCTTCTTTTCAGTGTATATAATGTAAAGTGATTCCCTGATATGTCGGTTTAATACATTTTTCATAAGTGGGGCTGTTGTAGTTCAGGCAGCCAAGCTGAGTGGCTGGAGGTGTGGCCATAAAAGCAGGGGTAGGATGTGAGCCTGACCACTCTTTGGCCCTTCCTGCCCCAGACTCTGCCCCTGGCTTGGCCTGAGCCAGCCTAGTGTCTCCCAGAGGCAACCTCTATGTTGTGGGGAGAAGTGGAGAGCAGTAGAGCTGAGCCAGATTCCATCCTGCCTGCAGCTCAGAGCCTGGCAATGCCGTTTGGGTGTGTGACTCTAGGCGACAAGAAGAACTATAACCAGCCATCGGAGGTGACTGACAGATATGATTTGGGACAGGTCATCAAGACGTGAGTGCTGGTCTGGTGGGCAAGGGTGGGTGGGCAAGGGCTGGGGAAAGGGAAGTGGAGTGCAGCCCATGCTGAGGCCAAGGCTGAGTGGGGTGCCTGCTGGCTGCAGTGAGGAGTTCTGTGAGATCTTCCGGGCCAAAGATAAGACCACGGGCAAGCTGCACACCTGCAAAAAGTTCCAGAAGCGGGACGGCCGCAAGGTGCGGAAGGCGGCCAAGAACGAGATTGGCATCCTCAAGATGTAAGTATGAGCCCTGGGGATGGGGTGGATGGAGTAGGGAGTAGCAGGCCCAGGCTTTGAGGGCAGGGGACTCAAGCCGTACCAGTCTGTGGCCAATTAGTCTGCTGTGGCCCACAGTGGCAACCAGAGCCTCTCTTAGGGGCTCACCCAGCCCAAACTTATTGGCTCTTCTCTCTGCTGCCAGGGTAAAACATCCCAACATCTTGCAACTGGTGGACGTGTTTGTGACCCGCAAGGAGTACTTCATCTTCCTGGAGCTGTGAGTGTGGGCCTGGGGTCCCAGGATTCCTCTGCCTTCTGAAGCCAGGGAAAGTCCCCTTTCTGGACCCTTGGGGTCCCAGGTCCCTGCGCCTTACCCAGCCAGCTACCTGGTGTAGACAGCCTGCCCAAGAGCTCCTGCCCCACCCCCGATCCTGCCCACGCCGGGCTCAGGGGCTGGTGTCCCTCAGGGCCACGGGGAGGGAGGTGTTTGACTGGATCCTGGACCAGGGCTACTACTCGGAACGGGACACGAGCAATGTGGTGCGGCAGGTCCTGGAGGCTGTGGCCTACCTGCACTCACTCAAGATTGTGCATAGGAACCTCAAGGTGAGACCAGAGCACCAACTGGCAGCCAGCCTGGGGGTGGGGTGGGCAGCACTTTAAGGTCCCCTCCTCATGGAGTCTTTTTCTGCTCATTCACATGCCACTCCGGGCTGGAGCAGCTGGAGAACCTGGTTTATTATAACCGGCTGAAGAACTCAAAGATTGTCATCAGCGACTTCCACCTGGCTAAGCTAGAGAATGGCCTCATCAAGGAGCCCTGTGGGACCCCCGAGTACCTGGGCAAGCAGGAGTGGGGGGAGGGGGCAGGGGCAGGGAGGGAGACAGCCTTCAAGGAGTGGCTCTGGGTAGGGGGGAAGGAACTCCCCAGGAAGTGGGTGTGAATGGTACCAGGCCTGGCCAGGCCTGATATTGACCAGCCAATTGGTACTATGTTTGCAGCCCCAGAGGTGGTAGGCCGGCAGCGGTATGGACGCCCTGTGGACTGCTGGGCCATTGGAGTCATCATGTACATCCTGTGAGTGGATGGGCGAGTGAAGAAGCTTGCAGCCAGGTGGGGTGGGGGCCCGTACCTGTGGCCTTCCTGGATGACCTTGCCCTTTGGCCCCCATGCAGGCTTTCAGGGAACCCGCCTTTCTATGAGGAGGTGGAGGAAGATGACTACGAGAACCATGACAAGAATCTCTTCCGCAAGATCCTGGCTGGCGACTATGAGTTTGACTCTCCATACTGGGATGACATTTCACAGGCGGGTGAGGAGGTGCCCAGAATGTGGGTAGAGAGTGAAGGGTTGGTGTGGGGGACCTGTTCTTAGCTTCCTCTACTGGACTCTGCTCCTACCCCCCAGCCCATCCATCACCTCTAGACAGTGAGATGGGGTGCCATGCCTAGCCTCTCCCTGGCTTTGTCCCCAGCCAAAGACCTGGTCACAAGGCTGATGGAGGTGGAGCAAGACCAGCGGATCACTGCAGAAGAGGCCATCTCCCATGAGTGGTGAGCACAGCCTGGGGAGGATAGGAGGAGAGGCCAGGGTTCCCTTGGCCTCTTGTCCTCCTCACACCTAGCAGCCCCCATCCTGAGGCCTTGAGTGGGGGTTGGGAGGCAGCCAGAACTCAGGCCAGCCCAGAGGGGTCTGCCTGATAATCCCTGGATCTTACAAGGAAAGGGCTGGACAGTTTCTCCATGAAGGCCCATACCCCTTCAGATCCAGACACATTTGCACCCTTTCTAGGATTTCTGGCAATGCTGCTTCTGATAAGAACATCAAGGATGGTGTCTGTGCCCAAATTGAAAAGAACTTTGCCAGGGCTAAATGGAAGGTAAGGCTTGGATGGCTCTTTCCTGGACTGATCTCAAGTACTCCTGGCACCCACAGTTTCTTGCCTGCATCACACACAGGCTTTTCTCCACCCACTCTATGGCTTAAGCTACTATCTGACGTGTGTGTCCTGGAGCAGCTGGGTCCTTAGCCCTGGGGAGGTCAGAGGAAGCCAGGGGCACCATCGGATGGTCTGGGTTTGGCTTTTGCCAAGGTATGGATCTAGCTTCTGTAAGTTTTACTCTGAGCCTCTCTCACTATCTTCCTTTCAGAAAGCTGTCCGAGTGACCACCCTTATGAAACGGCTTCGGGCACCAGAGCAGTCCAGCACAGCTGCAGCCCAATCTGCCCCAGCCACAGACACTGCCACTCCTGGGGCTGCAGGTGGGGCCACAGCTGCAAGTGGAGCTGCCCCATCCCTTGGGGGCAGTGCCACCTCAGCCACAACAGGTGATGCTGCTCTTGCTGCAAAGGGCGATAATGTAGCCCCCGCAGACCGTAGCGCAACCCCAGCCACAGATGGCAGTACCACCCCAGCCACCGATGGGAGCGTCACCCCAGCCACCGATGGGAGCATCACCCCAGCCACCGATGGGAGTGTCACTCCAGCCACTGACAGGAGCGCGACTCCAGCCACTGATGGGAGAGCCACGCCAGCCACCGAAGAGAGCACTGTGCCCACCACCCAAAGCAGTGCCACACTGGCCACCAAGGCAGCTGCCACCCCTGAGCCGGCTGTGGCCCAGGCGGACAGCATAGCCCCAGGGGGCACAACAGGCCAGGCTCCACCCTCTAGTAAAGGGGAAGAGGCTGCTGGCTCTGCCCAGGAGTCTCGAAGGGAGGAGACCAGCTGAGTGGGCAGGCTGGTGGGGGGGTGTGAGGGGACGGGCAGGAGGGTGGGAGAGTGGATGAGGGGCTTTTCACTGTACATAGAGTCACTGGCATGATGCCCTCGCTCCCCACCCCCAGCCCCTACCTCCCAGCGTGGGGCATGTCTGGGGGCCACGGGAGAGCAGTTTCATCTCCTGTGTGTATGTGCGTGCGTGGTGGGCAGGCCAGAGAGGCAGAACCGGCCCCAGCCCCTGCATGGATTCCTCGTGGCTTTTCTGTCTTTCGCTAGCTTCACCAGTTTTTGTTCCTTGTGGGATGCTGCTCTAGGGATACTCAGGAGGTCCCAGTCCCCCTTCCCCTTCCCCTTTTGCCTCACAATTCCCCCAGGCAGGCCCTGTAGGTCCCGTTCTGTCCCGAGCCCTAAACTTGGGTGGCCTTGCCCTGAGAGCTGGTCCTCCAGCGAGGCCCTGTCAGCGGTCTTAGGCTCCTACACATGAAGGTATGTGCCTGTGGTATGTGGACTGTTCTAGTAGACACAGGCTGGTATAGAGAATGCAAAAATCTAGGGCAGTATGCTTTAAGACAGACTGGTTGCATGGCTGGGGGTACTGCTTGGCAGCTGTGGGAGTCCTCAGAAGTGAGAAAGAATGAGGAGGGTAGAAGCTTCCATCTTTGTCTCTAAGAAGCCCCTCCCAAGACACTTGTGCTATTTCCTGTCCTCCTGGGTCCTGCAGTGGTCTGCCTGAGCTCTGAGTCCATGAGCCTCTATGGGGAAAGAGGAACAATTAGGAGCAATTGGCAATGAGAACTGGGAGGGCGGAGTGTGGCCCAGCACCCGGTGCACCAGCCTAGCCCAGTCCTTTCCCTGGGCCGAACAGGGAGAGCTGATACCCCTTGCTCTTCCCAGATTGCCCCCCTCAGAATCAGTCCTCAGTCCTCTGTATCCCAGGGGGACTGTCGCATGGCAGTCCCATAGTCTGATTTGGGGGTTTGCCCACCACAGGGGCAGATTTTCTCTCTCTTGCTTCGACAACAAAATAGAGAGGAACCCCTTTTATATCTTTGACCCACTTCCCCTTCTACTGGGGCTTAGAGAGAGGCCCAGATGCCCCTGAGCCATGCTGAGTTGCTTGTGCTGGGATGAGGGAATGGAATAAGGTTCCCCGGTTTCTTGATGTAGGCTTCTGGAAGGTGCCCTTTGTCAGACCCCACCACATCCTGGGCAGGCAGCCACACTGGTCCCAGCCCTAGCTTGGCACTTTGGTGGCTGTCCTACCCTTCTCCCTGCATGCCTGTGGGTCTGCTCTGGTGTACAAAGGTCAGTGGGCTAAATGTGTGCCTGCTGAACCTGGCAAATAAATGTCACCCTGCCAAAGCCTCTGGCCACCCTCTCGCCTTTTCTTCCTCTGTCTTACTGGGGAGGGGCCCCTGGAAGGCAGTGGAGAGGGGAGAGGCTTGGGAGCAGGTTCACAGTGAGTGGCCTGTGCTCAGTGCCACGTGGCTTGGGCTAAGGATGCAGATCATCCTCACCACAGTGTGTTCCTTGGTGGTAGTGGCAGGGTCCTTTGGACTCTAGTAATCTGTGTGGGTTGTGGGTCCTGTGCTGAACCTGTGCCAACGAATAACTGGGCTGATGTCCTGAAGAGTCCTATTCAACAAGGAGCACTGGTCTTAACTTAGGTATAGAACTAGAACCCACCAAAGAGCAGCCACCATAGGGAGAGACTTTGCCTATGGCCAAAGTGGGCTTCCCTGGGTCAGGAGAAGGGCAGGGTGGGCATTGCACAAATGTTCTATGCTGCCTTTTGTGATGATTCCTCCTTTCTGGGAACGACATCTGTGCTTTCCACATAGGCGCAGAGGATTCACTCAGGGCTCCTTCAGGTAGAACATATCAGCTTTATATTATGGGGCTCTGCATAAGGTTTCTTCTGGGGAGAGGGGTGTAACACTGCTAAAAATAGTTAACTTAAAACTCCTAAGAAGACTTCTTCCAGTCCGCGGGTCCAGGTAAACTCACCAGGGATGCTGCGCTTTCTCAAGGAAGACCCCAAGTTAATTTCTCTTACGTGGGAATAAGAGAAAGGGTTGGTTAGTCACCTGTCTATGCAACATCTGGGCCTCCAAAATTCCAACCCCACTACAGTCCAGAGGCATAATTGATCCTCCTGGGAGCTGAGAGCTAAAGTCAGGGTACTGGCCCTGCCGCCTCCAAACTTAAGGATCGTCAAGTCATGCCTTTCTTAGATAAAGCCAAGGTGAGCTTTGGGTGTCCCGTGCCCATTTTTCTAGGGTCACTCAAGAGTCAAAGGCTGAGAGGGTGGAGCATTTTTTTGGTCTGTGGGAACTGTGGGCTTCCATTGTATGGTCCAGCACTGCCCAGGGAGCAGGGGAGCCGCTCTCCAGCCGTTATCATGGTCCCATTTCCCTACTGCTGCCTTCTTGATTCTCCCGAAGTGCAGAGAAGGCTGCCCGGAGAGGACAGGGCTGAGGAGCCCTAGCCTGGCGCTCCTCTCACCAGCTCTGGCTTGGGACCATAGCGACCTGTCTTGCTCTAGAAAGTGGCCCAGCGGGCGGCGTAGCTGCTTTGGTCCCAATCCAACGATGCGCTCTTGCGGTACAGGCTGTCTTCCTCGGAGCCGCAGAGCACTACCGCTGACAGGTTCAGGCCCGTGATCCGCTCCAGGATTCTCTTTAACCGCAGAGCCACTTGGCCCCGCCCCTGGAAGTTCGTCCAACCCAGACCCAACCTTCAGGCTCCGCCCCCGAGTCTCGTGTTACCACTTCCGGTTCGGCCCCGGAAGTCGCGCCGTGGAGCCAAATTTGAAGTGAGCCGAGGCGGTACGGAGCGGTTAAGACTTGTCGCGTTTTTCTTGGCTACCTGGGCCCCTTGAATCCAGTCATCATGCCTATCCGTGCGCTGTGCACCATCTGCTCCGACTTCTTCGACCACTCGCGCGATGTGGCCGCCATCCACTGCGGCCACACCTTCCACCTGCAGTGGTGAGTGACCGCTGTTTCCGGGTTGGGTGCTCGCCCCGCTACGGCTACAGGACTGTGGGGTGTCGGTCCTCTTGTCGGCCCGTCCCCGGAGCCCAGCAGGGTGATGAGGACGGCACTAGATGGAGCCCCAAGGGAGGTTCCCGATCTAGGCAGAGGCGGGTCAGGGCAGACTTTCCGGAGGAGGTGACAGCTGAGTTGGTTCAGTGAAGATATAGGGCTTCATTGATTGGCTTGCAAAGAGATGAGACCTAAAAACTATTAGCCCGGGCGGAGAGGAGCTTTCACCAAATTGATGAGCCCTTTTATTTCTTCGAGGTAGAAACCTGGTAGGCCTCTGGCTACCTGATTTGTTGTGGGTTGCTTGATGGTTTGGAATGATTCTATTCAGCGTCATCTCTTTGGTCAGACACCCCAGCATACTCATTGATGCCAGCAAACCCAAGTTAATTTCGAAGGGAAAGGAGGTGCTCCCCCGTCCTGCTGACCTTATAGGACCCTTCTACTGAGTACAGCTGGTGAGAAAAGGTTCCTCTAGCAGCTGTGGATAGACTGATTTAGAGCTCCTTTACTCTTTTTTGTTGTGGTGGTGAA
>NW_017731368.1:1027124-1029704 GCF_001890085.2 Hipposideros armiger
TTTTTTTCTTGTGTGGCTGTTTACTTTTTTAAAAAACACAAAACATTTTACTGAAATATAATATATTTCATAAAAGTACACATATAGTAAGTATAGGGCTTGCACAATTTTCACAAACTGAAAAAGACAAGAAACAAGACATCAGCACTCTGGAAACCTCCTCATTCACTCTTCCAATTACTTCTACCAGCTGCCTCTCCCCCACACATAAGTCTCCCCTTTGTGTGTGGGGTAGAGGCAGCTGTCTTGATTTCCAGCAGCATAGATAAGTTTTGCCTACTTTTTTGCTTTATGTAAATTGAGTCATATATACCCTTTTTTTTTTTGTAGCTGGCTTCTTTTCCTTCATGTTATGTATATGTGATTCATTCATAATATTGTTCTTAGTTGTAGACTGATTCATTCTCATTGCTGTGTAGTATTCCATTATTCATGGTTAGCTTTGATTATATGTTGTACATAGTATTTGAAAAATTATAAAACAAAAGTTGAGGCTCAGGATGATGGTATCATCTTCCAGAAAAGACTGTTTCTCCCTTGTACCTGGGAGTGGGAGAGTCTACTAGGAGGAGACTACTTTAAATAAAGTTTATGGCTTGTGGTTTTGTTTGACTATCCAGATAGAAGATGCAAAGCTGGGCTGTTACCACTACTTGCTTTTACTTCTAGTTTATCCTTCCTTTGAAAATATAGCCCTTTGGAGTCCCAGCTTAAAGTAGGGTATTATTAGAATCTCCATCTCTGAAGGACCCTGGGCTTTGACTGTTGTCTCCTAGTCAAAGCCTAGAAGGCCACAAAAGAGCAGCTCGGGGGGGTAGGGAGGGCCAAGCCAACAGCGCCAAAAAAAAGACCAAGTGGTCAGAGTGCTTGTACCATTCAGGCCAAGTAGGATGTGCTGTCACCTGTGGTGCCACCCTGCTGTGTGGGCAGGCATTGAATTGAGAAGGAGCAGAACAGACCCTGTTGTGGTCAGGGTGGCTACCTGGTCTGTACGTCTCCAACCAAGCCAGAGCTCACCAGCCTGTTTTTCTACTCATTCCAGCCTAATCCAATGGTTTGATACAGCACCAAGTCGGACCTGCCCACAGTGCCGAATCCAGGTGAGTGTGGTGGGATGAAAACACTTCAGCTGAAGACATCTTCTCGTTGCCAGGGAGCAGGAATGAGGAAAGAGCTATGAAACTNTTTTTAGTGTGTGTATTTACAGCTATCAGTTTCCCTTTTAGCACTGCTTTTGCTGTATTTTATAAGTTTTGGTATGTTGTGTTTTCATTTTCATTCATCTAAAGATATTTTCTAATTTCTCTTTTACCTATTGGTTGTTTAAGACTGTGTTGTTTAATTTCCTCATATTTGTGAATTTTCTATTTTTCTTCTGTTACTGATTTTTAATTCATTCCATCATGATCAGAAAAGAGAATATCCCATGTGCACTTGAGACACATGTGTACTCTGGTATTATTGGGTGGAGTATATCTCTGTTAGATCTAGTGTTGGTTTATAGTGTTGTTCAAGTCCTCTATTTCCTCATTGATCATCTGTCTGATTGTTTTATCCATTATTGAAAGTGTGGAGTATTGAGCTTCTGATCAAGATGGTGGAGTGGGTAAAAGCTGTGCTCACCTCCTCCCAGGACCACATCAAAATTAAAACTAAACTATAGAACAACCATCATTGAGAATCGCCTGAAGTCTAGCTGAACAGAAGTCCTGTAGCTAAGGATATATAGAAGCCACGTGGAGACTGGTAGGGGCGGAGATGTGGAATGAGCTGGTCCCATACCCATGTGTGGCGGTAAAAAATCGGGAGGGATATCTTGGCTGTGGAGGTCCCCCCCAGAGGAGCAAGGGGTCCCAGCTCCACACCAGGCTCCTCAGCCCAAGGTTCCAGTGCTAGGGAGAGAGGTCCCCATAAATTCTAGCTGTGAAATACAGTGGGGATTGTGACTGAGTGAGATGGAGGGCAGCCGGAGTCTCAGGCATTCCTTTTAAAGGGCCTGTGCACGGACTTTCTCGCCAACATACTCACTCACTCTGGGTTCCAGTGCTGGGGCAGTAGCTCAAAAGGCACCAGGGACATACAGGGAAGAACTGAATTGTCTGGTTTTAGAGCGAGGGCTGGAGGGGTAGCTTCCTTCAAGACGGAGGTGCTGCAAGACACCATTGTTTCTTAGTTGAGCCCTCCCGCCACCCAGCCTTCACACACAGACGGGCACTGTATCTGAGTCTCCATCAACCTGGCTAACACCGTCCACCTCACCCTGGTGATTCCTCGAGACCCTGCCCCACCAAACTCGGGGCCCACCCAAGCCGCTTTCAGTGGTTTTCCATACAAACAGCCTGTCTTGGCTCATGCTGCATACTTTCCTAAAATCTTTTAAAGGTTTACAAACCCCAAATAAGCAGAATCTGGCCTCGGCATACCTGTACATTTTGCTAAGCAGCCCCAAGCCCAGCACTGGTGGCAGCTGGCTTCAGTTCACAGCTTAGCCTCTTCCAGGCACCTCCAAGCTCAGCACAAGTGGCAACCATCTGCAGAACACTTGTAGCTCATACCAAGTGGCCCAGGGCAGGGCACAGG
>NW_017731368.1:1030201-1040533 GCF_001890085.2 Hipposideros armiger
GATCTAGAAAGATGGCCTAGCTGTGATTTCTGAGAGTAACTTATGGGCTACTTAACTTACTGAGGGTCTCATGGAGGTGGCAGCCCCTCTCTGGGCAGACGGGGCAAGGCCTGAGCTCATTGAATGCTCCTGCCTGTATCAGGGCTTTCCTCCTATGAGTGGTGAATCAGTTGGTCTCTCCTGCCCCACATGGAGCCTGGGACATGGTGAGGTGCCGGAGGGTTTGGGGAGCATTGGGATGAGCTTAGCCTTAAGTGGGAGCCACAGACTGGGACATGGTCCAACCTTCCCAACCTCTACCACTATGGCAGCTGTGACTGTCCAGCTGTTCACAGACCTGCACTTGGGATGGGGACCACTGAGGTGCCTTGCTCAACACACAGCCATGACAACAGCCATGCCACACGGTGTCTGCAAAGGGCATGTGCTGAGCCTGACCACCCTGTCCCTTGTGTCTTGCTCACGGGCCTCTTCCCTTCATGTCTCACTCTTGCAGCTCTCCGGTTCAGGATGTTCCCGAGAAAATACCCAAAGGCCCCAAGAAGGTAAGGCTTCCCAGAAGAAGCTCAGGCAGTCGCCATCCAACCCTGGCCAGGACTGAGTGTGAAGCTGGACTCCAGAGAGGGCAGGGTCTTGTCAGAGCCCTTTCACTCCTGGCCCAGGACTGAGACACCTTGGAGCCACCCTTGAACCCTACTCATTGTCCTTCCTGCCTCCTGGTGTAGCACCAGAGGTCCAGATCCTGTCCCACCGCCACTACCCAAACCCTCCACTGCAGCCATCCAGCTCATCAGGGCTGGCTCTGGGGTCTCCCCTGTAGGAGTCCCAGCTCTCGCTGGGCGGCCAGCACTGTGTGGGAGAACCAGATGAGGAGGTGGCTGGCGCCTTCCCTGTCTTCATCCGGAATGCTGTCCTGGGCCGGAAGCAGCCCAAGAGGACCAGGCCAGAGCCCTGTCGCAGCACAGATGCTGTAAGTATGGCTTCCCACAAGTGGCAAGTACCAACCCTCTTGGCAGGGCCTATTAGCCCGGCCCACTCACCTCTTCCTTCTACTCTAGGTAAGGACAGGCTTCGATGGTCTTGGAGGCCGGACAAAATTCATCCAGCCTGTATCCTTGTTCTGTGGCATTGGGCTAAGCTGAGCTATAGAGCCCACCATCCCTCACTTGTACCCCCAGCCCCCAGCCGACCAGGGACTGCAGCCTCAGGTGTGCAGAGCCAGACCTTGCTCAGTCTGGGCAGGGCAGCCCATCCCCACGTCTCAATCTTTCCTGCCCTGCGTTCCAAACCCCTCTTGGCTTTTTCCTTGACATCTCCTTCAGACTGACACAACTGTGATCCGTCCACTGCCTGTTAAGCCCAAGGCCAAGGCTAAGCAGAGAGTGGGGGCCAAGAGAGTGCTCCCTCCCTCCCAGGCCAAGCTGGACACCTTCCTGTGGTAGTGAGAACAGTGAGTCTGATCAATGGCCAGATATGTGCCTCCGACTTGCAGGCCAAGGACCAGCTCAGCAGGGGGTTTGGGGGCCTGGCACCTCTTCTAGGACCAACCTCGAGGGCAATGGTAGATAAGAAGATGGGGCTGAGGGTGAGACCTGGAGACTGCTTTGCCTTCACTCACCCTGCCCCACCTCCACCGCACTGGGCCTACCTATGGGAGCTGTGACCAGCTCTGGTTCCTGCCAGCAAGGCTTCTTGTTGCAGGCTCCTATTTATAGCCATTCACTGGATGTGGTTGGACTGCTTCCTGTCCTCCAGACCAGGGTCTTTCGTTGACTGGATGGACAGCGTTTGAGCTTCTCAGGCAGCTTCAGCCTGCCTAAGCTTCTGTCTGCCTCTGACTTGCTGCTAGGCATGGCCTGGGCCAAGCTGGGTGGGCAATGGGCGATAGTGGTGGGAGGAAGATGGGGGGCAGGATTTCTATGTTAAAAATAAAAAAAGATATAATCTCTTTCTCCTGGCTCTGGGAGTGTAAATTTGCACTTTGGCAAACTATTTGGCATGACTTTCTAAAGTAGGTCCTTCACCTAGACTCAGATGCAGCAGTTCCACCCTTAGGCACCTCTCATAGGGCACAGGGAGACTCTAGCAAGAATGAAATCACTGCATCTTTGTCCACAGACTCTAACCTAGCCACAGCCCAAAGGCCATAAGCAGGAAAGCAGATGGGTAAACTGAGGTCTCNCCAAGTTGGAGCTGAGGTCAGCCCAGAAGGACTTACAGAGTGCTGACAAGGAAATCGCCGTGAGGGTCATTTCTGGCCAGACGGGAATGAGGGGTGGTTTGTATGCACTCCAGTAGCAGAGCTGGGCTAGCTCTGCCTGGGAACCTGTGTACCAGTCAGTGGGGCGCTTCTGGGCTCCCAGCATGCATCTGGGTCAGGCTGGGTCAGGATGTGCACCTTGGCCCTGGTCTGGAGCCTGGACCTCCTCAGCCGAGGGCAGACAGCACCATGAACCTTCCCCTACAGTCTGTCCTGCACCTGCATCTCCAAGGTCACCCGAGGAGCGGTTTTGCCAGACAGGGGTTCTGTGGCTGAGTGGTCCTGGCCTCCTGAGCCTGATGGTGGGGTCTCAGGCCTTGCTCTGTCCCCAGGGGGCTTGCCCTTTGTGCACGTTGCTCACGTCCTTGACAGTCTCTCTTGATGCTTCAGCCTTTCGTTCACACCCTTCTCTTTCCTTCCACAAGAGCCTGAAAAAAAAGCTAACGATGCTACAGGAAACCCTGAAACTGCCTCCAGTGGACAGTGAGACTGTCAACCGCCTGGTTTTAGAGAGGTTTGTTGACCTTCTGGGGGTGGTGCAGGGACCACAAGCTCCCTGGTAAGGGTCTTTGCTCCTAGCTTTGGTGAGGTGGGTGGTCCATGTGTGCGTGAAGGCCATGGGCCTCCTGCCCTGGGAGACAGCCCAGATTTAGCTGGAAGGCAGCTTTGAGGCCAGTTCTGGGCTCTGACAAGGAGAGGCCAAGGTCGGCCAGAGAGGACCCAGGGATGGTCAGAGAAGGGGCAGGAACACTGACTGTCTTGGGGCAGCCTGTTTATGAAATGTCTCACCAAATGCACCTGACCCACTTGCTGAAACACACAGAAAACCACCAAAGAATTCCCTTCTGCTCTCTGGACTGTGTGCTTTAAAGTTGCCAGCAGAGGGAGCCAAGAGGCAGAGCTGCCCTGCTGAGGGCCCAGACAGAAAACTCAGCAACCCAGTGACCCTGCTAGGTACAAGCTCCACCGTGCTCCCTCTACTTTCCATTCCAAGGGCCTTGGGGTGTTTCCATGCGCTGTCCTCTGTGCCTGGCATCCACAGTGAGGAAAGCACAGGCACACAGGTTACCCTAGGTGCCCAGGGTCTTTGCATACCAGTTTTTACTTACTTCTTTTACCACCCCAGGCTGCTCTGAGGCCTGGTCTCCTATTATATGACAGGTCCTTACTGAGTGTCAGGCTCTCCCTGTCCTCTTGGAGCTTGTGTTCTAGTGGGAGAGACAAACTGGGGGGTTCAATGGGCCAAGCTCCAAACCACACCGTGGAATTTGGTCTGTAGCTCCCAGGTGGGGATGAGCCCGCTCCATTCATTTGTGCCAGGGCCTGCAGCCCACCTTGGTACAGAGAGGACTGCTCTGGTCTCCCCCGTGTTACACCAGCCAGACACCACATCTGACAAGCCTACATCTGTACAAAGCGGGGCTGAGCTTCCCACCAAGCTGCATGCAGGATGACTTCTTTCCCTTTTTTTCCCCAGTATTTTTCTGGGCATTAAAGTTGGGTGGCAGGTCTGTCGCTTTTAGTATTGGCCCTTCTTTTAATGAGGCAAGGTCCTTTCCTAGGGCTCCGATCTCTCAAAAATAGCAGCTTCGCCTGTCTTTTTTGTGCTCTGGTGGCAGGACCCTCAAAACTACAGGTCCCCTTACACACCCTGCCTCCACCTTTACCCCATGACAGCCCACACTTCTGGAAGAAGTCTTAAGCTTTCCTGACATATCACAATGTATAGGCACATTGCTTCAACCAATATTAGATCTAAAGGAAGAGCGGTCCAGACAGAGAATGGCTAATGCAAAAGCCCTGAGGCATGACTAAGCTGAGTGTGCTTGAGGGAGAGGGGCAGGTGGCAGGTGGGCCCAATTTCTCCAGGGCTTCACAGGTCAGCCTTGGATCGTGGATTTTATCCTAAGGAAAATGGAGGCTGTTGGGGATACTTGAGGAAGACCACTCTGGTGGGGCTGTGCGTACATCTCATTTTCATCCCATTACCCGCTGGTGGTTCCTTGAACCTGCACTGTAGCCCAGGGGGTACCAGGGCACTAGTTAGGAGCACCCTCTTAGATCTCTGCTTCATTACAGATGAAGATCCCAGGAGACATACACAACAGTTTGAGGGTCATTTGGGATTTCATTTAGGTGTTTCTTGGTAATTTGGTGGCATTCTGTAACTTTTAAAATATGACCCCCTGAAGGCCTTTTCAGATTAGTCCGCAGAGATCCATGCTAGCCCTCCAGCCACCCAGTGTGTGTGGAGCACACAGCCATATTCACACAAGCATCCCCTCTCAGTGGATATTCAGGGTACTTCCGGTTTTCCAAGCTGTCAGAAAGCATTGTAGGGAGCACCCTAGGTGGCAGGGGAGAAGTGAGCCAGCCAGGCAGTCATCCTGGGACTTCCCCAGCTCTCATGGGAGGGAGCCCCTGTTTCTTGTATCTCATGTCTTTTTCTTGATTTACTTCCTTGCTTTGCTGAAGTTCAGAAAGTTAGTCACCCTCAGAACCCTGAAGACCCTGTTTCCTGTTGTCTAAAATCCAATCTTGCTACAGTAAGTCCCCGACTTATGAATATTCGAGTTGCAAACTTTCACAGATACGAACGGACCTCGCATTACGAACATTTATAGATGCGAACAAATGGCAGAAGTAGCTCATGTGTCTGTCAGACATTGTCACAGTTGTGCTGCTGTGTGCTTACTGTACAGTGCGATAGTGTACAGTAGTGCAGTGCTCAATCAGAGCCCGGGATGTCTGGAAGCAAGAGGAAAAGCAGTGGTGATGCGGAGGGGACCGCTAGGAAGCACAAAGCAATAACCATGGAAACAAAAGTGAAAATAATTGAGAGATTGGACCGAGGCAAAAAGATGGTAAANTTTGCACAATTGTAAGATGGAAGCAAATCCCTTCTTCCTCAGGCCTTCTGTAATGTGCCCATCTAACCCAGAAGAAAAGAGCCATATTGGCCACACTTACAGATTTTTGTACTAGGTGGTTTGAAGAGGTGAGGCCTTTCCAGTACTTCATGGAGGGGCTGCTCAGTCAAGGCCTCGGTGAGGTTGGGTCATGTTTCCAAAAGTGGTTTGTACTTTACTGACAAAGCCAGCCTGAAGAAACTTCCATTCTCACTCTAGTCCTTGGCTGGGCTGCTCTTTGGAGCCAGATCAAACAGCATCCCGGGGAGGAGCAGAGGCCTTTGAAGTTGGCTATGCTGAGCTGACCGGGCAGATCAAAGCCTGCAGAGCAAGCCATTCGAGACCCAGATGAATTTTGTATCAGCCTGGGTTGGTGAGCTTCTTGCTCTCCAAGGGGCATGAGGCTGCGATTGATCTAAGCCCACAATTGATATTCTGGCCTTGTAGAAAGGAGCAGTCCTTGCTGGATGCCATTTGAAAGGGAAAAGGAGCCATCCTTGTGAACAGACAGGGCCCCAGGGTGTCCGTTGTCTCTGTTCTTGCTTGGTGGCTGGTCTGGATCACGTGGCCTGGCCAGTGGAAGGGAAGGAGCAAACCAGCAGCTGGCTACAGAGCAGGAGTCTCTGATGGCATTCGCAGGTCACAGATGGAGTGGTCTTGTGCTGAAGGCAACCTGGCCAGCTGCCTGTGGCTCAGCTCTGCTCTCCTGGCAACTGTCCATGGGTCTAGATGCTGGACAGTGAGGCCTGGATTTGTGCTTTGGGCTTCTTCAACTTCCTGCACAATGTGCACCATGAGGCCCAGGCCACAGGACTTTGGCAGCCCACAGTGGGCCTGTGGATGCTGGCAGTGGGCTGTGCCAGTGGGCTGAGACATATCTCAGGAGGTAAGGAAGCTGCTGACCTAGGGCCTCTTAGCAGAAAAGACAAGCTAGAGTGGGGCCCAGGAGCCTTACTTCCTGGGGGTTGGAGACACATGGTTATCAGCATTTTCAAAAGCAAAATGTTCTAGGGTAGAGTTTTCCCAATGACTTGAGCCACGGCCCCTAGGATCCTCTAAGCAACAGGTGTGTATGGGTGTGTTTGCTCTTCAGAAGCAATTGAAGTTCTTGGAGCAGCAGCAGAACGAGACCAAACAAGCACGGGAGGAGGCCCGCCGACTTAGGAGCAAGATGCAGACTATGGAGCGGTGAGTTGGGAGCTCGGGCCTGTCCTGTGCTTCTGCTGCCAGGGCCCCCAGCTGGCACAACTCTCAGGACTGCAGCAGGGATTGGGTCACCTCTGTGGCTCAAATCTCCATAGGCCATGGGGGTGGCTCAGGCCAGCTGGGTATGGGCAGAGGTCTCCTTGCTCAGCCTCTTTGGGCCCCTCTATTTCCCATGGGTGCCCTTGCCTTACCCTTCCCTGTTGCCTGTGGACAGATGACCTGGCAGGTCTTTTGCTCCAAGAACCTCCAGGGATCCCTGACCTTGACCTCTGTCAGTACCCCTACTTCCCCAGCAGCATCCCTGCAGCTCTGCTCAGCTCTGCTGTGGAGCCTTCCTTTGGACAGATCCGCCTGCAAAAGCATCCTAGCAGCCCAGGCTGTCACCATAGCAACAGCAGCAAAGGGAAGCAGAGCTGCACTGGNTTGTTGTTAGCCATAAAGTCTTTGTCAGGTCATTAGTTGACTGCAGAGATAATGGAACAGAAACTCCAGCGACCATAGACAAGGAACACACTTTGCAAAAACAGTTTGAAAAAATCACGAATAGATAGCTTCAACCTTCAAGAAGCAAAATTTAGCAATCCCTGAGGTGTGAGAGAATTCAATTTCCAGAGTTACCATGACATACTCAGAATATACAGTTCTCAACAAAAGATTAGAAGTATATGAATAAACAGGAGAGCATGGCTCATTCACAGGAAAAAGAAAATTTGACAAACTCACTGACAAATTTTGGAACTGAAAAGTACAATAACAAATGAGATTCACTAGCACTAGAGTCTCAAAAGTCAATTGCTTTCTTATAAGTCAGCAATGAACAATTGAAATTAAAAACAATATCACATTAGTACCAAGAAGAAGGAGCAAAGAAAGGAATATTTAGGTATAAATCTAACAAAATACGTACAAGGTCTGTGTGAGGAAACCATGAAAACTGATGAAATAAGAGATCTAAATAAATGGAGAAATATTTCAGGTACGTGGGTAGGAAGACACAATATTGTCAAAATGTCAGTTTTTCCCAACTTGATCTACAGAATCAACAAAATCCCAGTAAAAATCCTAGCAAGTTATTTTTGCTGATATCAACAAACTGATTGAAATTTATATATATACTATCTTACATGTTTTCGAAAATTTATATTTTTCTATACACCTCTCCCTTTACACACACACACAAAGTTTATATGGAAAAGCAAAAGACCAATAACCAAGGCAACGCTGTAGAAGAACAAAGTCAAGGACTGACACTACCCAACTTCAAGTTTTACTATAAAGCTACAGTAATCAAGACAATATGGTGTTGGCAAAAGAATAGACAAATAGATCAATGAAACANACGGGTAGCTAGCTGTCAGATGCACTTGTTGCCTGGGTCATTCTTCACCTGGGTAGATTTGGCCCCCTTCCTGCCTTTCCCCATTTCCTCAAAACCCAGCACCTAGATTGGGGTGTCTTTCAAGTGGTCACCACACGGGTCTACAGTGATGTGACTTCAGTAACCACCAAACCAGTGGCTCCAGCTTGGGGTACTTACAGGGTTACAGAGGTTGTCCGACTCCAAAGGGATGTGCTGTGACAGGTCAGGCCTGAGAATAGGACTGGCTGCGTGTACACCCCATCCTCTTGCCCAGGACCTACTATGCAGTCACACTCTTTCTTGTTCTCCCATCCAGGTTGGCAGAAGAACCATTATCAATAAGCTCTTCTTTGACCTTGCCCAAGAGGAGGAGGGTGTCTTAGATGCAGAATTCTTAAAGGTACCCAGAATTTATCTCATCCTACTGAACCCCAAACCCCCTGAGAATTCTTTCTGCTCCCACCCAGGGAGGGTACCTAGAGTATGGAGGTGGAGTTCTGGAGGGCAGACTTGGTAGAGATTTCCAGGCGGAGGCAAGGAGAACAGAGCACAAGTTATGATAAGACACAGTCATTGGAGAAATACACTGTGAGCCCTCCCCTCGGGATTCCAGAACAGTTCTGACCCAAGGTCCCCTCACCTTGCAAAGGATCTACAACCACCCTTCCCAGCCCATTTTGCTACTGGACAGTTAAAGACAGATTAGAAAACACTTCTGGTCCTCAGCCAGGGAGATGTGTGGACCCACTGTTCATAGACCTGGCTGTGTCTCAAAGCTGCCTGGGGAGCTTGGTATGCACCAGGTGCCTGTGTCTTTCTCAGACCAGAAATAGAGGGCAGAGCCCCCAGAATAAAGAGTGTGACGCCAGGGCAGAAGCCCACACTGCAGGGGAGGATAGGCAGATTTCCTCCTACACTTCTACTGCTTTTCCTCCCAGCCTAAGTTTCTTTGTGCACAAGGGGGCTGGGTTGGCAGAAACCTCTGGAGGACGTGGGGTTGGGGTTCGCAAGTAAACCTGGACTCTGAAGGTTAATCTGCTGGGCATCTGTCAGATTAGGGTTCACTTGGCTCTGGCTTAAGGATGCCATGATGTCCTTGGAACCTCAGTGCTTTAAAAATGTGGAGCTTTTGTGCTTAAAGCCAGCATGTTCATCGTCATGGTAACTGCTCCCAGTTTTAAGTCGTGTCCTCCCTGTGATAAAGGCAACAAAGGCAGCTTCATTTCTTTCTGGCTTTCAAAGCCAGATCCAGGAGACAGGGAGGCAGCATCTTGAGTAGTTTGGAGCAAGGGCTTGGAAGGTACTCTGCTTGGGTGTGGCAGGGTAGTGGACTAGGAGTAGCTTTGGGCTAGTTGCTCTTCTCAGGCAGTCCATGCATGCCCTTCTCCACCCGCCACTTCCACCCCAGAAGTTCAGTCTACACTGACCAGCCCAGCCACCAAAAGCACCTGCCCCCAGAGTCCTGGGTGAGGAGTTTGACCCCAGGGGGGCTTATCCACCCACTAGGGCTGGACCTTAGTATTGGTCACATATGGGATTCTGACCTTGTGTTGACCTGGGAAGGGTGAGCTGGAAGAGGATTTGCTTGGATTCCATCCAGCTACCACCATGGAACCTTGGCCAAGCCTTCCAGTTCTGTAGAGGCTGGTTTTCCTGCTTATGGAGTAGGCACCTCTCTCTTGCCCATAGGGTCGTTGAATGCTCTGGGCTCCTGAGTGGGTGCTGGACTCAGTTCTGCCCCAGCCTCTCAGTGGTTCTGCGGCAGTGGCCCTGGAATGTATACACGGGCTTTGAGAGGCTCCTTTGACCCTCACAGCAGCCTGGTTAGAGCGTAGCACATGTAAGGTTTCATTTGGGGGCTCAAAGTTGTCCCAGCTTACCTGCCCTATTGGATTCTGGGGCTGGAAGATTCGTGGTACACAGAGCCAGCCTACAGCTTAGAAGAGAGGTGGACTGTGAAGCAGGAAGGACCTAGGGTGGAGGGAAGGAGTGGTGGCCCAAGGTCCTTGGCCATCCCAACTCTGTGGCCCTAGTGAGTGCCACTGATCTCCAGAGAAGGTAAGGGCCAGCCCAGGACCAAGGAAGCAATGGAAACCTCTGCGGTAAGACTGATCACACAGACCCAGCTTTACTTCTCTTGCCCCTGTTCTCCCTCTTTCCCTGTCCTGGGGTCTTATACTTTAAATTATTTTCCTCCATCTTACCGACTTCTTAAAAAGGCACACAGAGATAAAGCAAGAATTATCTCTCCATTGTTGGCTTAGCTTGGCCTTGAGGTAGAGCAGGGTCTGTGCCTCCCTGGACCTACAGGTCTCATTACCCTCCTGGGGCTTCCACAGCCTTATGGGAGGCTGAGTGAAGGCCAGCTGTGAGGCCTTCCAGCTGCTTATTGTGGATATTGCCTTGCAGAATGAACTGGATAATATCAGAGCCCAGCTTTCCCAGAAAGGTGAGTTAGCAAGAGACAAGGGGCCTTGGGAAGCTTCTGACTTGGATGCTGGTGGGAGAGGTCCTGGGAGGAAGGCCTCCAAGCTTCTGGCAGAGCCAGAGGCTCTCCCTGCTTTGTATGGCCAAGAGTCTTGTGATTGGCAGGAAAG
>NW_017731368.1:1047828-1051631 GCF_001890085.2 Hipposideros armiger
AGGGCAGTGTCACTGGCCCTCATATGTGGGATGCGAAGCGGGGCCCTCTGGCGTCCCAAGCCAGTTCTTAACCATCGCGCCACTCGGCCGGCCCTCAATCTATTTTTTTATTGTGGTAAAATACATATACCATAAAATTCCCCATTTTAACTGTTTTTAAGTATATAGTTCTATGGCATTAAGTACATTTATATTGGTTGTGCAACCATTACCACCATCCAACTAGAGAACTTTTTATCTTCCCCAATTGAACCTCTACCCATTAAATACTAACTCTTATTGCCCCCTCCTCCTATCCCTGGCAACCTCCATTTTCCTTTTCTTTTTTTTTTTTAAACCTTAAAGGTTCTCTTCCCACAAAAAAAAACTATGTGTGGTGATAGTTGTTAACTAAACTTACTGTGGTGGTCATTTTGTAATATATACATGTATCAAATCATTACATAGCACACCTGGAACTAATACAGTGTTATATATAGATCAATTATATCTCAATTCAAAAGAGAGAGAGGACAATTAAATGTAATGTGGTATCCTGGATGGGATTCACTTTTCATCATTTGATGTGGAATCCACTTGATTTCTGTTCAGCCTCCCCATCTAGCACTGCACAGTCCAGTGCAGTATCCACTGGCAATGTGTGGCTGTTGAGCTCTGAAAATGTAGCCAGTCCAACTTGAGATGTACCTGAGAAGTAGCAACAATGGTGGTGGTGGCGGGACAGACAGGTGCAGGGCAACCAGCACGTGCTTGACAAGGACGCAGCTCTTTGGCCACCACCTTCCATTAGCCTTGGCAGGCCAACCCCCAATTGGCCCCCTCTGTGGCCGTCACCCGCCACCATGTCTCTACCACCTGCTGAGTCCTCCACAGGCAACGCCAGCCCTCTGCTGTATATCTCTATCAATTTGACTAATCTAGCAACCTCATGTAAGTGGAATCAAATAATATTTGTGCATCTGTGTCTGGTTTATTTCACTTAGCATATTGTCTTCAAGGTTCATCCATGTTGTAACATGTGTCAGGACTTCCTTTCTAAGGCTGAATCAGCAATCACATTTTATTTATTTATTTTTATTTTATTTTTTATTATTACTTTTTAAGATTTTATTGGGGAATTGGGGGGAGGAACAGACACGTTGCTGTCCTTTTGTTCTTCAGTCTAGTTGTGGAGGACGTCGCTTCACTGGCCCACGTTGGTATTATCATTGTGCTCTTCCCGGGTGAGGCAGTCGCTTGCCGGCCATTGGATGGCTGCTCACAGCGGCTCACGAAAGCTCATGCCAGCTGCTGGCCAGCCCCACTGCAGCCTACGCCGTCGCTGGCAACTCACGGCAGCCCAGCTCCGGGTCGAGCTGTTGTTCACCATCTTAGCTGTAGAGGGTGCAGCATTACTGGCCCTCATGTGGGATCCGAACCAGGACCGTGCTGCTCAGAGCTGGAGTCCCAAGCCAACTCAACCAAAGCGCCACTCAGCCGGCCCCCTTTACCCATTTTTGAATTGGGTTGCTTGTTTTCTCATTGTTGAATTTTAGTTCTCTATAGATTTTAATCCCTTATCAGAGATATGATTTGCAAATATTTTGTTCCATTCTGTGGATTGCCTTTTTACTCTGTTGATAGTATCTTTTGATGCACAAAATTTTTAATTTTCATGAAGTCTAACTTGTCTGTTTTTTCTTTTGTTGCCTCTTATACATGGTTTAATTTCTTTTTAATTTTAATATGAGCATTTTCTCATTAAGTTTACTCTCTGGAAACACTACTTGAATGTCTGTCACATTCAGGCTATGAAAGTGCCAGGCCCCTAGGGGGGTCATTTTGACAATTTCTCATATTGTGCCATTTGCTGTGATAAGTAACACTGGAGGGGACACCCCTTAACATCAGTCTGTGGTCACATTTGTGGCTCCTTGCACTGCATTCTGAGAAATGAGGCCACTTGCTTAAAAGGCAGTAGGCTTTGTATGTGTGTTTTGGGATGGGTTTTGCTTGCCTCCTTTCATGTCTTCCAGACTTTCACTGGTCCCATGACTGTGTGAGGGACTAAACTAAGGGTTTTTGTTTCTGTAGAGAATTAGGACTTCCTTCCAGGGTGGTCCTGAGCCAGGAGTGGGCTCCAGACCCCTAGAACCGAGCCACCTCTGATGCTCGAGGGGCTGTTGTCCTAGACTGCCACTGTGGTCCTGAATAACTAGCCTGTCTCTGCCTCTAGTCCAGCCCCTATGGAGATGCTGAAACTAAAGCTCCGCCGGCCAGCCTTCAGTGATGATATTGACCTCAGTGCCACCTTTGATGTGGACACCCCTCCAGCCTGGCCTTTCAGCGTCCAACATGGCCATGCCAAGAAGCTCTACCTAGAGAAGGCACAGTAAGTGGTAGTCCCTGGTTCTGTTTACAGCCTGAAGGAAGGGTGGCTGAAAGACCCCTGCAGGCCCTGCCCTAATAGCTCTGAGTTGTTAACAGGGCAGTGAGAGTCACCTAGGCTTGGCCATGGTTTTGGTTCCAGCCACCTCTTCTTTTCTCTCAGTAATACTCACTCTGTGCAAAGCCCTTCTCTTGCTTGTCATTAATCTTCACCATCACCCTTCAAGCAAAGATGTCGGGATGTGAGTTGGAGAGAACAGAGTTCCCAGTGGGGGAAAGTCTGGGCTGATGGTGTTGGGGCAAGGAGGTGCACCCAATATCTTGAAGGCCTGCCCACCAGAGTCCTGAGCCAGGAACTCTGGACTTCCTCTTCCACTGTGAGCCTCTCAGGTTCAAACATGAGGCAGGACCATCTCTAACCATGGAGCCTGGAGCCCCACCCCCTACTTAAAGGAGTAGCCCACAGGGGTAGGTGTGCAAAACTGTGTGGAGCTGCAATGGGATGGGGGGAGGGGGCTGCAGTGGGACTGGGAGTGGGGAGGCTGTCTCCTTGGCCAAGCAGGCTACGTCAGTTCATTATGGAGACAGGAACTATTCCCATACATACATGTTGGTATATGCTGCTCAGGTAAGGGAGGGCAAGGGCTGAGCAGGTTTCTGCTTAATTAAAACCTTTGTACACAAGAGAAAGAATTTGAGATATTGAGCAGTAGAGGAGGAGGAGGCCCCAGGAGAGAGCAAAAAGCAATGTCAGCTGAGCTCTCTACCTTTCCCCAAACTCGGGGGCAAAGGTACCTGTGCTGTACAGGGCCAGGCCTGGTGGCAATGAGAAACAAACCTCAGGCGTGTGGGCTGCAGTCAGGGGCCTTATTGGTGCCTCTCCACACTCTGGCTTTCTCAGGTTGCCTCTTCTTGAGCTATAAAGGTTCAAAGTGGGTACCTGGAACCTGCAGGCTACCAGGCTTTTTAGAGACATTTCTACCATCTTCAGAGCCTGTGAGGGGTGTGAGGGAGCCCAGGACGCCCCCAACTTGGGTTAGCCTCCCCATACCAAGACTCGCAACAGCTGGAGAGTCTCATGGTCTTCATGTGGCCTTACCATAGACAATGGGGGCAGAAGCTGAGGGGTTCAGAGTCTGCAGGCCCTGAGCCTGCCCTTGTCCTCATGGCTTTGAGAAGCCACAGGGTCAGCCTTAGGTCACCATCCTCCCACCCATTTGGGAAAATACCAGGAGAGGGTATCCAGTTGCTGGGGTCCCCAGGCATTGGATGGAAACATGGTGTCATGGGAGGCCAGGGCCTGGGGCCATGATCTGTTCTGCTCCAGACCCTGCACAGATTATCTAGATGATCTAGAAAGATGGCCTAGCTGTGATTTCTGAGAGTAACTTATGGGCTACTTAACTTACTGAGGGTCTCATGGAGGTGGCAGCCCC
>NW_017731368.1:1054063-1054949 GCF_001890085.2 Hipposideros armiger
CCCTTCCCCCAATTCCCCAGCACTGTTCCCATCCCCCCAATTCCCCAATAAAAATGTTTAAAATAAATAAATAAATAAAAATAATCAGTGACACTCTCCCCCCCACCCCCCACCCCTTCCCTACTTTTCAACTCTGCCAGCCAAATAGCTAGCTTTTGGGTCTTAGCTTCAACACCACTTAGAAGATGTCTCTTCTTGGCCCCTAGCTTGGGTGAGGCCCCCTAAATTTCCCCCTGTCACGACTGAATGGGAGTTCATGTGTTTCTGCAGGGCTGAGCATGGACCTGGCACAGAATGAGAAGGTAAGTGAATGTTTCAGGCAGAGAGTGCCCAGCTGCTCTCCAGCAAGTCTGGAGAAGCGTGGGGCTTCATAGGGATGGAGTGATGCTCTTGGTTATGGGAGGTGGCCCTCTCTGGTGCTGCCTGGAGCTAAGGAGCTGTAGTGAGGGGAAGTGCAGTATCAAGTTAAGGGTGCAGTGACTGGCTAATAGCACCCTCCTTACCAGCTGATCTTAGGCAAATTACCTAGCCTCCCTGTGCCTCAGCTTCTTTAAAGTGGGCAACAGCAGCAGCCTCCCAGTTGTGGGGACCTAACGAGTCAGCACTATAGGTTAAGGACTTATGACAGCTAAGTGAAACAAGTCAGACACAAAAGATTGTATGATTCCACTTAAACGAGGTACCTGAATGGGCAGATTCATAGAAGTAGAATAGAGGTTGCAAGGGCTAGAGTGGGGAAAAAAATGGGAGTTATTGGTTCATGGTTTCAGTTTGGGGTGATTTTAAAGTTTTGGTTATAGAGAGTGGTGATGGTTTAAAAAAAAGATTATGATAGACCTAAATACATAGAACTGGAAAGTACAATTGTAATCAAACATTTCAGAAC
>NW_017731368.1:1061574-1064287 GCF_001890085.2 Hipposideros armiger
ATAGAAAATAGAAAAATGTGAGATTGTGATTTATAATAAATATATAGTTGGTCTTTGTCCTGGCACAGAGCTCCTAAAACCCTCTGAATTTCCTGTCATGAGACTGTTGTGTTACTTAGGTGACTTATGGAAAGCACCTAAGGATAAGGGCGGTTGCTAGTGGAGCCAACCTTATTACTAGATGATTGAAACTTCAGTCTCACCACCCCTCACACACCTCTTGGAAGGTGAGAGGGGCTGGAGATTGAGAGTAGTCACTAATGGCCAATGATTTGGTCAGTCATGCCTAATCATGAACCCCCTGTAATAACCCAAAAGGACAGGGTTCAGAGAGTGACTGGGTTGGTGAACACGTGTAGGTGCTGGGAGAGTGGCACGCCCAGAGAGAGCATGGAAATTCCTAGCCCCCTCCCATCCTTTGCCCTGTGCACCTCTTTTTTTTTTTTTTTGGTGGAGTGTCACCGGCCCTCACATGTGGGATCCAAAACGGGGCCCTCTGGCGTCCCAAGCCAGCTCCCAACCATCGCGCCACTGGGCCGGCCCCTTGTGCACCTCTTTAATCTGGCTGTTCTGAGTTATATCCTTCTATAATAAACCAGTGATCTAGTAAGCAAAATGTTTCCCTGAGTTCTGTGATCTGTTCTAGTAAATGAATTGAACCCGAAGAGGGGGTTGTAGGAACCTCTAATCTATAGCCACTCAGAAAGCAGCACAGGTGACAGCCTGGACTTCTGATTGACATCTGAAGCTGGGGGAGGAGGGCAGTCTTGTAGGACTGAGCCCTTACCCTATAGGATCGGATGCTATCTCCAGGTATATAGTGTCAGAATTGAGTTGAATTATAGGACACCTAGCTGGTGTTAGAGAATTGCTTGGTGGTATGGAATAAATACACACATTAGTACTGCTGTCAGAATCCTAAGAATCAATAGAGAAAATCAACAAAACCAAAAGCTGGTTCTTTGAACAGAGCAACAAAGTTGACAAACTTTTAGATAAATTGACTAAGAAAAAAAGAGAGAAGGGGTGACCGGTTAGCTCAGTTGGTTAGAGCATGGTGCTGATAACACCAAAGTTGCCGGTTCGATCCCCTCATGGGCCACTGTGAGTTGCGCCTACCCTAAAAGAGTCAACTATGCCATTGTAGCATGAAAGCTATGACCATAGCTGTTCCCCAATAAAATTTAAAAACAAAACAAAACAAAAAAATTGTTTGAAAAAAGAGAAGACAAATCATCAAAATTAGAAATGAAAATGGGGACATTTCTACAAATTTTACAGAAATAAAAAGGATTATAAGGGAATGTTATGAACAATTGTATACCAACACATTGGATAACCTAGCTGAAATGGACAAATTTTTAGAAACACAGAAACTAGCAAAACTGACTCAAGAAGAAATACAAAATCTGAACTGATAACTCGGAATGGGATCAAATAAGTATTCAACCCCCACCCCCACCCCCCAAAAAAAACTTCACTGGTGACTCTACCAGACATTTTAAAAAGAACTAACACCAAAAAGACACTATCCACATACGAATAGTAAAAAGACATCCCATAGAATGGGAGAAAGTACTTGCAAATCATGTATCTGATAAGGGATAATACCCAGAATATATAGAGAACTTCTAAAACTAAACAACAACAACAAAAAACCAACCCAATAAAAAAATGGGCAAAGTATGTGAATTGACATTTCTCCGAAGAATATATCTGCATGGCCAACAAGCACATAAAAAGATGCTCAATATCACTAATCATTAGGGAAACGCCAATCAAGCCTACCATGTGATACCACCTATACCCATTGAGATGGCTACTATTAAAAAAAAAACAAAAAAACAGAAAACAAGTGTCAGAAAGGATTTGGACAAATTGGAGCCCTTGTGCACTGTTGGTGGGAGTGTAAAATAGTATAGCTGCTATGGAAAACAGAAAGGCAGTTTCTCAAAAAATTTATAAAAGAATTACCATATCTAGCTGTTCCACTTTTGGGTATAATCCAAAAGAATTGGAAGCAAGGTCTGAGATGTTTGTACACCTATGTTCATAGCAGTATTGTTCACAATAGCCAAGACGTGGGAGCAGCCGTGTCCATTGACAGATAAATGGTATGTACATACAATGCAATATAAAAAGGAAGGAAATTCTGTCATATGCTGTGGCATGGATGGACCTTGAAGACATTTGCTAAGTGAAATAGCCAGTCACAAAAAGACGATCTGGCCCTGGTTTTCTGTACCTAGTACAAATCACACACCCAACACATGTTTATTGATTGAAAACACACACACCCTGCCGCTTCACATCCACGAGGCTGGATATAATTTTTTTTGAAAAAGGAAACCCTAGGGTTGGCCACAATGTTGAAATATAGGATTTTTGTACTTTGCTGGTAGAAAACATTTTGTTGGTCCCTCAAAATACTAAACATAGAATTACCATGTGACCCAGCCACAGTATATACGTACCTAGGAGTATACACTGCAAAGAATTGAAAACAGGGACTCAGATACATGTTAAAGAATGATCACGGCAGCACTATTCTTGCGTGCACTCTTTTTTTTTTAAGATTTTTATTGGGGAATTGGGGGGATGGGAACAGCGGTGGGGAACTGGGGGAAGGGGAACAGACAAGTTGCTTCATTTTGTTCTTCAGTCTAGTTGTGGAGGACGTTGCTTCACTGGCTCAAGTTGGCACCATCATTGC
>NW_017731368.1:1064650-1087242 GCF_001890085.2 Hipposideros armiger
GACTCGAACCGCTGTTGCTCAGAGCTCGCACTCGAGTGCGCTCTACAGCAGCACTATTCTTAATATCCAAAAGGTGGAAACAACTCAAATGTCCATGAACAGGTGACTGCATAAACAAATTGTGACATGCTTACAATGGACTATCATTCAGGCAGGAAAAGGAAGTACTGATACATACTACAATTTATTTATTTATTTATTTATTTTTATTTGAAGAGCTGGAGGTAGGGTGCTAGTGGAGGAAGGGATGGTGAGACTAAGACATGCCGGGTTTAGGAAGCAGGGATGAGGGTGAGATCTGGGCAAGACACAATGGGAAGGGGCGGTGGGAACACAGGAGGGAGTGGGGCAGGGCCAGTTGGGTCCATACTACAATTTAGATGAACCTCAGAAACATTATGCTAAGTGAAAGAAAGCAGATACTAAAGGTCACGCTTTGTGGTTCCTTTTATAAGAAATTCCCAGAATAGGCAAATCACAAGAGACAGAGAGAATGTAAGTGCTTGCCAGGGGGTTGGGGTGGGGGATGGGTAATGATTTAATGTGGTGAGGATGCTCTTCAGTGGGTTATAAAAAGTTTTGAAACTAGAAAGAGTTGGTGCTTGCACAACACTGTGAATACACTAAATGCCTCACTTAGGTTATTTTAATGTTATATGAATTTTACCCCAATTTTGAAAAAGAACTATGACATCACCTGGTTTGGTTATTGTGGAGTTTTGTGGGGGAGCCATCCTCCAAAGAACTGGCCCCAAGTTCTTTTTTTTTTTTTTAATTTTCATTGGGGAACAGCCATGGTCAGTGGTTACACATCGCTTTCATGCTACAATGGCACAGTTGAGACTTTTAGGGAGGGTGCAGCTCACAGTGACCCATGTGGGGATCGAACCAGCAACCTTGGTGTTATAAGCCCCACGCTCTAACCAACTGAGCTAACTGGTTACCTCAAAGGTCCCAAGTTCTTAAGAGGGCAAAATGACACATCTGAGGATGGAGGTTACATAGGACCTGTCTGTACTTACTTTTTGTTTTTGGCAGTACCAACGGCCTTTATTGGTTACAATGGGAAGAAGAACAGGGGAATACAACAGCTCTGGCTCCTGGGGTGGCTTTACAGACTCTGCCGCCGCCCTCCAATAGCTCACTGTGCTATTTTTTCAACTTCCTGAGTCTATAATTATTTTAAAATGAAAGTGTAAAGGAAAAATAAGGATACAAATGATCATGGCAGCCCCATGCCTCCCACGCTCAGGTTGAAACTCGAGGCTGACCTCCCTCTTTGAGTCCTTGGCCTCATCCCTGACTGGCCTCCTAGGACTGCCCTTCTGCTCTCTGTCCTGGTTTGGCAGCTGTGGGCAGGGAGAAATCCTTATTCTCTAAGGAGATAGCTCAGGGCCCAGCAGGCCCTCCCAAAGATGCCAGGCTCCACCCAGCTGTATGGTTTGGGCCCTGAGGGTGGGACAGTATAACCTCATATGCTCCCACAGCCTTTGGGATGGGACTGGCTCCGATCTCTAGGGTCTCTAAGCCTCTGTGAGGTGGACAGCAGGCCAGGCGAGTCCTCAGGACAAGGGAGCTGCCATCAGCGCTCTATGGGCAGGAAGCCCATTCAGGCAGGGGCACCTGAGGGAGACAGGGGCCTGAGGTTTGGGACATCAAGGGAGTCACAGGAGACCATTGCATCCAGCCCACATGGGTCCCTCCCAAGGAAGGGGACAGCCCCCTTCCGGCTCTCCCACCTTGCCTGTGCTCTAGGCCTTCCAGAACTCATCTTTGCCAGGCTAAGCAGTCCAGCACGGGCTGGAAGCAAGACCAGGAACCAGATCAGAGTCCAGTTTCACTTTTCACTTTCACTTTTGTTTTTCCTGAAATGACAGAGGAACCAGGAAGCTGTGACTAGCAGCGTCCTTCACTCCCTTAGTCTCAGTGCCTGTTTGCACTAGCCACGGCTGGGCACTGTCCTCTGCTGCCACCGCCTCCCACAGAGACCCCATCTATAAGCACTGCAGCCTATTGTCCAGCCCCACACCTCAGGATGGATGTCCTGGAGACCTCCAAGTTGCTGGATGAGGAGCTGTATTCACGGCAGCTGTGAGACCCAAGGTGGGGAGGGGTGTGGGGTGGTCTTCTGACCTCTGATCTCCAATTGCCTACCCTCTTACTTCCCATTCACAGGTATGTGCTGGGTTTGCCGGCCATGCAGAGGCTTCAGGGGGCTAAGGTCCTGCTCTCAGGTCTTCAGGGTCTGGGGGCTGAGGTGGCCAAAAACCTGGTCCTGATGGGTGTGGGCAGCCTCACTCTGCATGATCCCCACCCCACCTGCTGGTCTGACCTGGCTGCCCAGGTGAGGATCCTGGGGGGCCGTGGGTTCCCAGACCAGGGTGGGGGTAGGGCCCGAGGGCTATCTCCTTGCTCAAGTTGAACTGGGTCTCTCTCTAGTTTTTCCTCTCAGAGCAAGACTTGGGAAAGAGCAGGGCTGAGGCATCTCAAGAACGTGTGGCCAAGCTCAACGGAGCTGTCCAGGTCTGCGTCCACACAGGCGACATTACCGAGGACCTGCTGCTGGACTTCCAGGTTCCTTCCCAGCCCCACTCTCCAGGCCATCTCAGTCCCCTCCTCCAGCCTGTAGCTGCAGGGTGGGCTCACCCTGCTGATCATAAGTTCCACCTAGGTGGTGGTGCTGACCGCCTCGGACCTAGAGGAGCAGCTGAAGGTGGGCACCTTATGCCATAAGCACGGAGTCTGCTTTCTGGTGGCTGACACTCGGGGCCTCGTGGGGTGAGTGAGACTGCCTGCCTAGCCTGCCACATCACAGACAACAACTGGTCCCAGCGCTGTCTGTCGTTCTAGGCTTGCAAAAGTGCCCCTGCACCCAGCCCTAGGCCTATTGCAGCATCCCTTCCTGATTCTGGCCTCAAGTCTCATCCCCCTGCTTCTACCCCAGCCTCCAGACTTGCTCCTGTATCAACCTCAGACTCCAGTTCCCAAGCCTGATTCTGGCCCTCTGGGCTTGCCCTAGTGTCTCCCACCCTTACCACAATCACAGTGGTTAACCATGGAGCCATCTCAGTGGCCCCTACCGCCCCACCACAGGCAGCTGTTCTGTGATTTTGGGGAGAACTTCACTGTGGAGGACCCTACAGAGGCAGAACCTCTGACAGCTGCCATCCAGCACATCTCCCAGGTGGGCGCTAAGGTGTGGGCTAAGGAGAGGCTGCCAGAGCCTGTGGAATATAGGTACGGGCACCCTGAGCCATGCCACCTCTTATCCAGGGCTCCCCCGGCATTCTCACTCTGAGAGAAAAGGATGATACCCAAGACTTCCATGATGTGGATTTGGTGACTTTCTCCGGCATTGAGGGCATGATTGAGCTCAATGGCTGTGCTCCCCGGCCTATCCGCATGCAGGGTGAGCCAACCCCACTCCAAGCCAGGCTCAGCGCCACTGGAGGCAGACATAGGCTGGTTCTTGGGGATAGGTTCTCCCTGCGCCTTCCTCAGGGTGGGGCAAGGTTGAGGACAGAGGTGTGAGAGAGGAGGGGGTGTGGGGACCTCCTCAGGTTGCAGAGGTCACACTAACTCACTGGATCTCCCCCAGAGGATGGGACCTTGGAGATTGGGGACACAACAGCTTTCTCCTGTTACTTGCGTGGCGGGCTTGTCACTGAGGTCAAGAGACCCAAGACTGTGAGCCATGTGAGTGCAAGTGCATCTGAGGTGGGGGGCTTAGGAGCCTTGAGAGGTCCCCTTGTTCTGGACCTGTCCCTGAGCCTAGTGCCCCCCACAGAAGCCCCTCGATGCAGCCCTGCTCCAGCCTTGTGTGGTGACCCGGGAAGTTCACCGTGCCCACAGCCTGCATCAAGCCTTCCGTGCACTGCACACGTTCCAGCACCTCAGCGGCCGCCCACCCAAGCCCTGGGATCCTGTGAGTGACCCTGTTGCCCCTCCCCCCAGCCTCTGTCTTATTGGAGTCTCAGCTGCCAGGAGGCAACAAGGACTGTCTCACAAATCCAAGTTGGAATCCCAGAGGCAGTTTCCCACGCATATAGTGGAGACAATAAACACTATCTCCAGACCAGAGGCTGGGGCCCTGAAAGTGTCAGGCACAAAGCCTGGGACCCCTGCTAGCTCCTAACCCCTCAGATGCAGGCTGGAAGCTGCACCCATGTTGGTGAAGCCTCCAAGACGGTCGTCTGGCCCCAGGAGTCCTCTGATGGGGCTGCACAGTCTGGTGGCCGGGCCCCTGTGTACGCCACACTCAGGCTTTAGTTTCCTTTTCTGTGGAACAGGATGGGTGGCTGCCTGAAGGATTTGAGTGGGGAGTAGAGCTTAGGCTGGGGCTGCTGTGCCCACAGGTTGATGCAGATAAGGTGGTGGACCTGGCCCGGGCCCTGAAACCACTGAGGAGGACAGATGGAATGCCATTGGAAGAGCCACTGGATGAGGCTCTCGTGCGGACAGTCGCCCTGAGTAGTGCTGGTGGCTTAAGTCCCATGGCAGCCCTGGTGGGCGCAGTGGCCGCCCAGGAAGTGCTGAAGGTGGGCACAGGCACAGACAGGGTGTGGCTGGGAGGGGTGTGGAGGCCAGAGGGTACCCAACACCAGATAGCGGCCCTGGGGGCTTCACCAGTCTAGGTGCGGCCCCCAGCCCAGATCTGAGGGGTTGGCAGGTGGCAGGAGTCCCTGGACTAAAGTGTTGGCCTTTAGGCTGTGTCCAGGAAGTTCATGCCCCTGGACCAGTGGCTGTACTTGGATGCCCTTGATTGCCTCCCAGAAGATGGGGAGCCCCTTCCCAAACCTGAGGACTGCTCACCGGTGAGAATCTGGGGTAGGGGTGGACACCTTATCCAAACTCAGGGCTAGAGGAGAAACAGGCGGACTGGTCTCGAGGTCCTGACCTGGAAAACTCAGTGTGAGAGGGACATGCAGCGCAGGCCACTGGCCCACACCAACCTGTGTCTGTGTCCCTTAGAGAGGCTGTCGCTACGATGGGCAAATCGCAGTGTTTGGGGCTGGTTTTCAGGAGAAGCTGAGCTGCCAGCACTATCTCCTGGTGAGCTGTGAAGTGAGGCTGGGGGTGTCTGGTAGGGCCAAGCCAAACCCTCTGGCTAAGGCTGCTCCTGCTGACAGGTGGGTGCTGGTGCTATCGGCTGCGAGCTGCTCAAAGGCTTCTCCCTAATGGGCCTGGGGGCCGCGAGCAGCGGGGGCGTGACTGTTGCCGACATGGACCACGTTGAGCGCTCCAACCTCAGCCGTCAGTTCCTCTTCAGGCTTCAGGACGTTGGTGTGAGTCCCCACACCCCGTGTCCCCGACTGTCCTCCTACAATGCCCCCTGCCCTCCAGCATCTTCCTGCTTTCTTCTCAGAGGCCCAAGGCAGAAGTGGCTGCAGAGGCTGCTCACCGCCTCAACTCAGATGTGCAGGTAGTCCCGCTCACCTCCCCTCTGGATCCCACCACAGAGCACATCTACGGGGATGACTTCTTCTCCCGTGTGGACGGTGTGGTTGCCGCCCTGGACAGTTTCCAGGCCCGTGAGTGCTTGACCTTGGAACTCAGCCCCTTGCCCAAGGCCATACCAGGCCTACTTCTGATTCTCTGCCCCTTTGTCAGGGCACTATGTGTCTACTCGCTGCATCCACTATCTGAAGCCACTGTTGGAGGCGGGCACCCAGGGCACCCTGGGCAGTGCTTCAGTATTCATACCGCATGTGACTGAGGCCTACGAAGGCCCCACCTTGGATTCTGAGGATGCCCCCTACCCTGTCTGCACCGTGCGGTACTTCCCCACCACAGTTGAGCACACCTTGCAGGTAGGAAGCACCCCAGAGATACCTATACCCCCTCCTCAGTCCTTAGTTGCAGACCTGTTCCCCACCTGACACTTTATGGTTTCTCCCTCCCCAACAGTGGGCCCGGGATGCGTTTGAGGGGCTCTTCCGTCTGTCTGCTGAGACCATCAACTGCCACCAGCGGTAAGGCCACCAACAGGGTGGATGGGAGTCCATGGCCTGTAGCACCGGTGTCTGCAGGGCTTAGCCTCAAGCTTCCTATCCTCTTTGCAGGGCACCTACTCCTCCGGTAGACACAGATGGGCCACAGTTGCTGACCCTGCTGCAGGTGGTGCTGGGTGTCCTGAGACAGCGTCCACAGACCTGGCAAGACTGTGTGGTGTGGGCCTTTGGCCAATGGCAACTGTGCTTCCATTATGGCATCAAGCAGCTTCTCAGGCTCTTCCCACCTGATAAAGTAGGTGGATAGGGGTCAGGAGGCTGAGGGCTCAGGGGGACCAGACTAAGCCCAGCAGCCTCCATTTTCCTAGGTGCTTAAGGATGGAGCACGTTTTTGGTCGGCTCCCAAACTATGTCCCCAGCCCTTGAAGTTTGACGCCAATCAAGTAAGTGGGATTTCTTGGGAGCCCTGAGATGGGAATGTGGCCCCTGAGAGCAGAAGTGGGCACCTCTGCATTCTGCAGAGATGCATAGATGCTGAGAGACAGAGGCAGGCATTCAAACAGATCCACAAATGTGCAGTGCCCCCTGTCCCGCACACCCATGCATGCTTGCTCACACCCATGAATCTGCCCCTGGCTTTTGCTCTGGCTGCAGGACATGCACCTCCTCTACGTGCTGGCAGCGGCTAACCTGTATGCCCAGATGCATGGGCTGCCTGGCTCACAGGACAAGCCTGCACTCAGGGAAATGCTGAAGTTGCTGCCACTGACTGGCCCCCAGCACCTGGCTTCTGCTGAGCTTGGTGAGGTCCCTGGCCCTGCCCCCCGCCATTTTGCCACCCAAAGCCTGACCCTGCCCTCAGCCTGTGCTATAGAAGGAAGAGGGAGGGGGCCTGGGGGCCTTGCAGTGAACTCTTTACCTCTCAGGCCCTCTGACTGTGCTTCTCTCTCATCCTCTGGTCCCTCAGTAGGCCCCCTCCCTGCTGCCATCCCCACCGTTTCCTTGGCAGATTTTCAGCAAAAAAAGCACAAACCATTGGGCCTTGGGGAGCACTTAGCTATGACCCCCAGGTGAGGACAGAGTCACATGGATATGCAAGTGTGTGCAGACACACACACACACACACACACACACGCACGTGCACACACACATACACACAGGGAGGCGATGGGCTGGGGTTGCTGGGGAGGAGATTATAGCATCAGAGATCTTCCTGAAAGTGGTAGAGACTGTAGGCTTGGCAGAGACGAAGAAGAGGCCCTAGGATCCAGGAGGAGTGCAGACAATGGGGCTAAGGACTGTCCCAATACCCCTTCCCCTGACAGGCCCTGAGCAGGTACAGGAACTGCGTGAAGCCCTGCAAGTCTGGAGTGAGGGCCCCGCCCTGCAGCCCCTGAGGTTTGAGAAGGTAGGAGCCCACCTGGGGGTGCAGGGCCAGGCTGGGGAGATTGTTGGGGGAAGGTCAAGAGCTAAGAGGGTAGCTTTGGAGCCCCTTGGCCTGAGTTCTCCTCCCAGCAGGACTCCAGAAGCAGTTCACCTTCAGCCTCCTTTTTTATCTAATAAGTGGGGAGATGTGAGTATCCACTGAAGAGAATTATGGGAAGATCTGACACATGGTCAGCCATGGTGAGGGACACAGGGCAGTGTTAATGCTGTTGTGACTTGGGCCTTGCAGGATGATGACAGCAATTTCCATATGGACTTTGTGGAAGCAGCAGCAAGCCTGAGAGCTCAGAACTATGGGATCCCACCAGCCAACCATGCCCAGGTGACCCTGCCCCTTGGGGCTCCAGCCTAGAGGTGGGGGCCAAACCCTAGCTCTACATGCTGGGCCCAACCAAATCTCCCATCCTTGGCAGAGCAAGCGAATCGTGGGTCAGATTATCCCAGCCATTGCCACCACTACAGCGGCTGTGGCAGGCCTGGTGGGCCTGGAGCTGTATAAGGTGGTGGGCCCACCACGGCCCTGCAGCGCCTTTCGCCACAGCTATCTGCACCTGGCTGAAAACTACGTCAGCCGCAGGATCCCTAGTGCTCCAGCTGTCCAGACGGTGAGCCCTTGACACCCCACCCATACCAAGCCTGGATTTTCCCGGCACCTAACCAAACAGACCCTTGTCTGGCTTCTGGCTAGTAGAAACCAAGACCCAGACTGGGACAGTCCTTAAGACTCCCTTCAGCTCCCTCCTTGCTGCTGTGAAGCCAGGCTGGGACCTGTCAGACACAGGAAGCAGCCGTCAGCCACCCCCACCCCCACCCCTCTGCTGCCCTGTCTGGGGGAGCTGCAGCTTTAACTCATTACGGAGCCAGACATCCCCCACACCCCCTCCTTCCCAGGAGTGCCCCTGAGGGGGAGGTAGTGGGGAGGGGAGACTAGGGACTTAGCCCCAAACAGAGCCTAACTTGCGCCTGCATGGCATCGGGACCCTGGTCTGCCCCACTAGCTGAGTTAAAGGGGACTGAGCCCCCTGCGGCCTTGGGTGTGGGGTCTGCAGCCCTGTGGGATGCGGGTGTTCGCGTCACAGGTGTGAGTGTGCCAGGGCCTGGCCATCCAAGGAGCATGCTTGCACATCTGTGTGCCAGATGGGAGTGCAGGGTTCTTCTTCAATGTGGGCTCTCATGGGTGTCCATGCGAGTACACGTGTGGGTGTTCCTGGGCTCGTGTACATGTGTTCCTTCGAGCACAGGGCTGTGAATGGCCCTGGCTATGTGCCCAGGCTCTGCAGTAGTTGGTATTTCCTTGGGGCACAGGACAGGGGATGGAGAGAATGTCCTCATCAGCGGAGAGGGTAGAGGTCACGGGCCAGCACTGGGTTTTTGCTGAGTAGCCCTGGGGTCCCTCAGGGAACAGCACACACAGCCCCTTTGTGAGGGGCCCTGCCTCTAGTTAACATACAAGCTGCCTTTGTCCATGGTGGGGGGAAGGGGAGGACCCCCCCATCTCACCTCTGGTCTTGTCTCTGCTTGACCCCACTATATTTTCTGGGGAGATGGCAGGGCCTCTTGTCCTGGCCCCTGGCTGCCTGCCAACCTTCTACCCTTAGCTCCAGGCACCAGACCCCCAAGACTCTTGAAATAGGGAATGAAAGAGGGGACAGGAAGAGGAGGCCTTTGTGGACTCTGTCCCTGCTGCGGTCTCTGGGCCAGTGGGGCCTCAGTGGTCACTGTCTTCCTTGCCCCTGTGTGCCCATGAGCAGTCCAAGGCCCTGGCAGCACAGGACAAGGGGACAGGATGCCCCTACCACCCGCCCCCATCCCCACCCCCCACCCCCGTCCGTCTGTCCCCAGCTCCCAGCCTTGCATTTGAGGAATAAGCTGCTTTATCAGAGACTTCAGCAGCTCTGCTCCCGCTTCCTCAGGAAGCACTGCCCCTCCACCCCCCACACACGACCAGCCTGTATGATGGATGGCTTGTTTCCCTGTGTGGGGGCCCCACAGCCCCGTTTCCTGTGCTGGCCCCAGCATGGGCGGGGAGGGTGCTGAGACTCTGGGCTCAGATCCCACCTTCCACCCCCACCCCCTGGCTTCTGCTTCCTGCCTCTAGTCCAGCTCCTCCTCTAGGAAAGGGGCCATCGGCTGCTGGTCACTGGGATAGGGGAAGGGTGTGCGTGTGGGGGGAAAGCTTCTCACTCCTCCCCACGACCGCCCCCCAGTTCCATCGCCTGAAGTGGACCTGTTGGGATCGTCTGAAGGTGCCGGCAGGGCGGCCTGAGAGGACCCTGAAGTCACTCCTGGACCATCTCCAGGTGTGCCCTGCTCCTCCCCACCCCCAGGCCTGGCCCAACCTGGCCCAGCTGGCACCTGACTTCTCTCTCTCTAGGAACAATACGGGCTGAGGGTGAAGATGCTGCTGCAGGGCAATGCCCGGCTCTACTCAGTGAAATGGTCGCCTGAAAAACAGGCCCAGCGCCTGCCCCTCAGGTGAGCCCACACCTGGCTTCAGCCAGGCCTTGTTCTGTCCCTGGACGTTGGAAGTGGGGAACATGAAGCCTTTCCTCTTCCCAACCCCGTTTGGGCCCCTCACACCTTCCTGAAGCTTTCTTCTGCCAAATGGAGCCAGCAAATGGGCTGGGGGTGGGGTGAGGGCCCAGAGCCTGAGTAGGGGCCTCCAGGAGCTGCCTTCTTGGCCAGCCCCACCAGCTCCTCCACACCCAGCTCAGCCCCCTTTCATAGCCCACTCCCAGGGGACTGGCAGCTTCCTGCCTCCTGCCTGCTCCGCCAGCAGCTCCGAAAATAGTTTCAGATGTTTCCTGTCTTGAGCTGCTCCTGCTCCTGGCTCAGGCTCCTTATGGCTCATCAGCACCTTCCAGTCCATGCCAGGTCACTCTCTGACTGTCACTGCTCACCTACCCAATCTCCCCCAACTCCATCCCCCCACACCTCCAGGGTGACGGAACTGGTGCAGCAGGTGACAGGCCAGGTGCCTAAGCCTGGGCAGCGGGTGCTGGTACTGGAGCTCAGCTGTGAGGGTGAGACGGACGACACTACCTTCCCACCCCTGCACTATGAGCTGTAACAAGGCAGCAGCCCTACCACCCAGCACTGTCAAGCTCTCCATCCTGAGCCCACAGTAGGCGCCCAATAAATACTTATTGAAAGAAAGCATTAAGTGGAGAGGATCGGTGATGAAACACAGGGCAGTCATGCATATGGGCTGTGACAAGGGCACATAGGGACTGCTGGAGGGAGTAAATGGCTCTTTCAATTAACCTGCCTGGGCTGTGCCTCACAGGCCTAGGGTTGCCTCCTGGAGACACAGGCATACAGAACCAGGACAGTCCAGAGAAAGGCCTTTATTGTCCCAGGCTGGAGGGCAGGGTCAGAGGTAGCTGACAACATCATTGCAGATGATGGGTTGGCGGCTGCGGCAGCTCATGAGGGCTGCAAAGCGTGATACATCTGTAGGCAGTTCGGGTTCCGGGCGAGGTGGGCATGACAGTCGCTTTCCTGCCATGGCTGCCCGGCGGGCCCTGGCCAGCTGGCGCCGCAGCTGCTCGGAGAGGCCAAGCAGAAACTGGGGGGGCCGAGCACGGGCACGAGGTCCACCCCCATCGTCTCCCTCGCCTGCTGCCTCAGGCAGCTCCATCCAGTTGTGCACCAAGTCAGCAAAGCAATTGTCTCCCAGCACCAGGGGCTGGCGACTGCGACCTCTGCTCAGCAGGGCTGCTGTCCAGTCCTCAGTTTCTAGTCCCCGCCAGTGCTCCAGGCAGGCATCTGGGGTGGACTTGGGCCGTGGTCGTTGGGCAGGTGGTGCACTGGCCACAGGGGTCCCGCTGGACAGGGGGATGCCACTGGCTGAGAGGCGTTGTCTATGGGGGCGCCATACTGGGGGTGCTGGATGCCGGAGTACGGGTAGCTCCTCCTCTCTCCATGTGCTGCCTGACACCTCAGAGAAGCCAGAGTCCCAGTCCAGGGTATGCTCCTTGGGGCCCCCTAAGGCTACACCCCTGTCTCCTGTCACCACACCTTCTTCCTCCTCTTCCTCCACACAGCAGGCAGAGTCCTCTTCCAAGGCATCTGAGGTCCTGAGCCGGTGGCTGAGCCGGACCACTGGGCCAGGTTTGGGGGGTGGCGGAAGGGGGCCAGGCATTGGGGGTGAGCCTGTGTCCCGGCCACACAGCTGTGGAAGAAAAGAGGGCAGAAGTCGCAGGGGTAGTGCTTGTCATCTCTGCCTGCCTGGCCAGGCTAATTCTACAACAGAAGGCTTAGGAGGGCTGGACAGGCCTGGGCAGCAAGGCCTCTAGTGGGCACAGGGCATGAGGATGCTGGCACACGAAGCTCGTGTGGCTCCCGTAAGTCGACCTGGTGGCAGTCCGGCAGGCTGCAGCACGCAGAGCCGGGCAAGTCGGCACCCGCCACCAGGGCGGGAGGCAGGGTTGCGGGCCTGCATCGGGAAGTAGGTCCTGCTCAGGGCTGGGGGGAGGGGGGCATCCCGGGCCTCTTGAGGGATTCAGCTCCCCAAAGCCCACAGCGTCTTCCAGAGCAGGAGAGAGCATTTGCCAGTTGAGGGGTAGAGGAAGGAGGTATAGGCCAGCCTGGGATAGGGGACATCCACAGCAGAGCCAGCACCTCTTTAGTCCCTCAAGGCCCACCGCTCCACACCAAGAGAAGTCCCGTGTCCTCCCCCCAGCTCCCTTCGCCGCCCCGGCAGCACGGCCAGCTGGGCGGTTGTTACTTGATGCCCACTGCAACTCCCAACCGTCCGAAACCCGACGCGGGCCATCTGGGCCATCTGTGCCGCCCCGCCCCCATCCCGCCTTGGACGAGCACTCCGGACGACTCCCCCACTCGCGTGTTGTTCGGGCCGGACCACAGCCGAGCACCCCACCACACGTGTCCTTACGCGTCACACCCGCTGCCAAGCCTCACCAGTTCCCAGCGGAGCTGGCCCAGGAAGCTGTCAAGCCGAGTGCTGTGCATGCCCGTGCCGGAGCTCCCGCCAGACCTGCCAGTTCCTCTGCTAACTCCAGCGGGAACGGTGCGGAGAGGGCCGGGCAGGCCCGCCAGCGGCGCCCTCGCCCTCTGCCTGGTTCCGCGGCTCCTCGCTCTCCGTAGGTCCCGCCGCCGCCGCCGCCCCAACATCTGGCAGCCGCGCCCCGCCCCTGGCGCCGCAGCCAATGGGGCCCAGAGGGGACTGAAGTGGCCCCGCCCCTCGGCTGGGTGGGCCATCCCCACGCCCACTACCCGCTAAGCTCCAGCTATGGAAAGCCTGGCGGCAGCCCCCCCTCCCCCCCGGGACTCCCGGACGCCCCGGGCGGTTGAGCTGACTCCGGGTTCACTGCGTGACCCAGAACAAGTCGCTTCCTCGCAAGTCGCTTCCTCGCGGTAGCTTCAGCTTTCGCATTTTTCCCAAGATAGAACTGCGGTCCCTCCCGCAGCGGCCCCGTGGGCGCGCGGGTATCCCGGCTGCGCCCATGTGCCGGCAGAGCATCTCCAGTCGTCGGGCAGGTAGTGCTGTGGCCCACTCTGGGCTGGACCCACTGGATCCGCTCTTGGAGCGTGCCTGGACAATCCCTGGAAGTGCTGGGAGGGTTCGGCCCCTCTGCGGACTCCGGGAGCGCGGGACAACGCGGCAGCACGGGGGTGGGGCCTCAGCCAAGGCCCAGCCTGCATCCACTTCGCCCCGCGTCTGGGCCAAGCTGGGCCCGGCCGCCCTCTAGTGGGGAGCGCGCGGCTAGCCGCAATTCCTGCGGCAATAGCTGCATCCTCTCCGCTTGGCATCAAGTGCAGACAGAGTCCGTGCAGGGGGTAGGGGCGGCGCTTTCTGGCGGGAATGGTCAGAGCCTGTTTCCTGAGGCGCTCCATGATTGCAGGCTAGGTTCAAGGATACTGTCTCACTGGAGACAGACGAGTCAGTAGACCGAAACATACTGGAGAATGAGGGCAACCGGCTAGCTTGGGAGATAGGGCTCTTAGAGGAGGTGGCATCCTGTATGGGATCTGGATGAGCCACCATGGGGAGATCAAGAAGGGGCATTCTAGGCAGAGGGATCAGCCAGTTAAAGACCCTGAGAGTCCAGGAGCAGCACAGGGCTTAACATAAAGAGGTCCAAGGGGTCTATGATGGTGGTCGTTGCAGAAGTGAAGAAGTCAGCAAAACCAGAAGCCTAGCAGCCTGAGAAAGGAATATGGGGTTTTGTTCTTGGTGTGATGGGAAGCACTGAGGGCTGTTGAGCAGGGAATAACCTGGGCTGGCAGCTGTTTAGATAATCCCAGCTACTCTGGGAGAACCACTCTGTAATCAAGGTGGAGACTCCTGTCCTCATTCAGCACTGGAGGGGAGGGCCTGGGCCTCGGTGGGGTTGGTGCACAGAAGGGGGTCACTTTGGAGATACAATCAAGCCTTCCTGATGCATGAATATGAATAGGGAAAGAGAGCATCAAACATGACTCCTAAATGTCTGGCCTGAACATCTAGTTGGATGAGATTGTCATGAACTGAATCAGGATAGACTGGAGAAGAATGGGTTTGGGGAGGGAAATCAAATGGTCATTGGTGGACATGTGACCCCTGAGATGCCTGTCAGACCTCCAGGGGAGATGCAAGGTCAGCCACTGGATGTGTGTCTCTGGAGTTTAGGAGAGAGATCACACTGAAGCTTTAGATCTGGGAGGCAGAACGAGTGCATGGTACTTAAGGCCATGTGCTCTGATGTGATGCGAGAGTTTAGACAGGGGAGGGCAGAAGTCCGGATTGAGCCCTGGAACACCCCGCTGGGTGGAGGCAAGGAAGATGAAGCAGAACCAGCAAAGGAGCTAAACAGGAGAAGCCAGAGAGGTGGGAGGAAATAGAGAGTGTGGGCACTTAAGGTGCCACAGGGAGCAAGTGTCAAACGCTGCCAAGGAGGTGAGCGTGAAGAATGAACTGACTTCTGCAGCCTGCAGATCTCTGAGGACCCTGAAAAGGGCAGTTTCACGGAAAGAGGAACAATCTTGACTGTAGTGAGTAGTAGAGAGAGTGAGAGGTAAAGAACTGGAGAGAGCAAATGTAGACAACTTTTTAAAAATTGACACATACATACAATGAATGGATGACTCTCAAAGGTACAGCTCAATAAAGGTTAACATCTGTAGACACTTGTGCAACTGTCACCAAAATCAAAACATAGGATATCCCTAGCCTTGCCAGGAGGCCACTTGTGCCCCCTACAATTGATACCACCTAAGATAACTACTATTTGGTTTCTGTCACCAAGGATTCCTTTTGCTTGATGAAGGTAAACAACTTTTGAGAGATTTTATTGATGGTTGGGCTCAGATTTTGTAGGCAGATAGTGTTCTAACGGTGGGGGGGAAGTGAGGGAGGGAGGGAGGCGGACTGGGAGCTGGGTATGCAGCTGGAGTCCTGGGCCCAATTTTCCTGGGTATTGTCTTGCTCTGTCTCCAAGGACTGCATGACCAACACTTCCCAGAGCCTCCGTTTCCCCACCTGAAGCTGATCCTTCTCTCACATCTCCTTCAGGTTGTAGTAATGAATGGGGAAATTCATTGGGAGCAGTGAAAAAATGCAGTTTTCTAGGCCTCTGGATGCCTGTCTGGGAGTCTAGAGCCCAGTCACCAGGGATGGGTGGGACTGCAATCTGGGAGGCCCAGGAGTCCTGCCTACCCATTGTGTTTGAACAACCAGCCTGGCAACGGGGTGGGCCTGACAAACACATATCGCCTTCCAGAGTCTCCTCTACTGTCTGTATCTTTAGGACACTATGGTGCTGCTCAGGCCCCTGGTACTTCTTCTTGTCCTGGTTGTCTCTGGTGAGGAGCTGGTGGGTGGGGAACCCCAATTTTTACCTCTCTGCTCCATATCACGGAGGGCTGGGGCTGGGGGGTGGGGAGCCAGGAAAGGGCAAAGATCTGAACCCCTGACCCCATTCTTATCTTGGCTGCTTCCTTGACCAAATCCTCACTCCCAGTCTGTGAAATGAGCTAACCCATTGTTGGATGTGGGGGACAAGGAAGGACTTTTGGCTCTTTGGCCCCAAGATGTGGCCATCCTCTGTAGCAGAAGGCAGGACTGTGCTTTTGTGTGTGGTTCCATGCGCATGGGGGGGGCCTCCAGCCTGGTTGTCTCTTCCTCATAGACCTCCACTGCCTGCCCTGGTTCATAAATATCTCTGAGAGCCAGGGACCGGGCACCGTTCTCCGGTTTTTCTCCTTGAACTGCTCTTCTCACACGCCTACCCTGAAGTTGCTCTATGTGCAGCCACCCACCACTTTCTTCAACCCACCCAGCTTGACCAGGAGTCAGGGGATCTATGTGGGCAAGGTAGGGTCATGGGCACAGCTGGGAACTATGGGGAAACAAGGGCAGATCCTACACTCACAAAGCCAGAGGTGGTATGGGCAAGGGAGGGCCTAGGCCCCATATCACTGCCCACCTGCTACAGGTGACCTTGAGCAGCTCGGCACGGCTGGATGCCCTGGCAGTGAACCACTATGAGCTGCAGCTGAAATTCACATGTGGCAACTATGTGATGGAGGGACCACTCTTTGTGGATGTGCAGTGGGATCCTGGCCGTATTCAGTGTGCTGGCCGATTTGCCAGCCCAGGTGAGGTCAGCGGCAGCAGGCAGTGGGTGGGCAGGCATAGCCTAAACAGAGCCTCCCTGACATCCTCCTCTCTGGCCAGCTGGGGAAATCATTCAGGTGCCAGAAACAGTCACACCTGGGGCCCGGCTGTACACCCTGCTGCTTCCAGGCCTAGAACTCCAGGGAGCCCAGGTGAGCCCAGCACATGGACAGTGAGGGGCAGAATGGGGATTCATAGGGAAACCAAGCCCAGCCCCTTCCTGGCCAAGCACAGCCTGCAGAGGGATGTTTGGTGTACAGCTGAGCCTCTGCATGATACATGTTCTTGGAGACAGACTTTGAGGGCTCCTGTCCCCCAATGACCATAGCTGTTCTTACAGGAACCCCTTAGGGGCTGAGTTCTTCTTTCAAGTTTTTCTGTGTGTATTGAATTCTCCATGAAAATTCTGTATCACTTTTGTAATCTAAAAATGAAATATATTCCAAAATAAATGGTTTAAAAACAGAAAAGATTGAGGATCGGGGCCCAAGGCCCCAGGCTAGGCTGTGAGTGGTGGGGTATGGGATTGTTGGGTGTGGGAAGGTACCTGCAGGACTGTTGGGGATTTTGACAGAATGCTTGGGGGACTGGGGGCTGGGGATGGGGCCTCCAGCATCTCTGTTCTGTCAGATGAGTATCACCAGTGCCCAGGATCCGCCCTACTTCCCTGGACCTTTCTCCATAAATCAGCAGGGTTGGCTGCAGGCACCACCCCAGGGCCTCAAAGGCCAGGCTCAAAAGGTGAGCATAACTTGGGACCTTGGGATATCCGTGGACTGGGCAGAACCGCCACCTCCTGGAGGTTTGCTTGTTCTTGGCCTCCTTCATTATGCTGCCTCTCCCAGACACAGCTCACACCTGCACCTGCTGCCCCCCCTGCTGACTGTCCTCCCCCCTTGGTCTGGTTCTGTGGTGGACTCTGGAGTTCCAGAAAGAAGAGAGACCCCTTGTTTGGGGAGCTCACGGTGCCTCAAATAGAAAGGAGAGAGTTCAGAGCAGTCACACAGGAAGAGAAAGTTCTGGGTAAAGTGGCTAGTGCAGTCTGAATGAGGGAAGCTCCTTCTTTAAAACTTCCATGTCTTAGCAACTGGCTCTTAGCAACTCTAAGATGATAAGTCATATTGTGAATGACTCAGTTGTCACTCTTTTGGGGGCTGTTTGCATCCTAATAGAAGGATTTGTGGCCCAAAAGAATGGGACTCAAAGGAATACCTGTCAGCAGAGTGACAGGTCTTGGGGAGGAGTGAGTGAGTGTTGGGGCTCCTAGTGGAGGTCCTGAGGGGGCTGCTATTTGAAGGGAAGACTGGGCATAGACATACAGGTAGACAGATGCACACCGTGGTTACCTTCCTGTTTTGTGCCACCACAGGCCTTCCGCCTTCAGATCCTGGTGAAGTTTGGGCGAAACCAAAGCTGCAGTGGAATACTGATGGTGAAAGTTTTGCCTGCTCCCTCCAGCCACGTGTCCTTCCTGTAAGGCTCCTGTCCTTCCTGGGACAGTGTCCTTCCTAAGACAGTGAGAGAGGCAGAGCCTGGCCCCAGGGAAGGAGAAGTAGGTTAAGGTGGGGCTGCTGGAGTGTCCCAGCTAGCCGAAATCTGAGCGAAGTCCTAGGGGAGAAGACTGCGGACCGCGCCGGGTCGGGGGTGTGTGGGGGCACGGGATCAGGCAGGAGCCGGTGGCCCCCTTTTGGTTCAGGGAGCAGGAGCAGAATATCACCATCCCCGAGGACGTGGCCCCTGGGAGTAAGGTGGTTCAGGTCCAGGCTCGGGGCTTCGACGTGCGCTACGAAATCGTCTCTCCGGCGCCCTGCCCGCTCTTCTCCATCGGACGCGGTGAGGAGTGTAGAGCGGGTACGAGAATGCCTCTGAGACTGGTTCAGAGGTGACCTGCACTACCTTCTCGCCCTCCTGAGAAACGAGGCTGGAGCAGAGGCACAAAATGGGCCGAGGTCGCGTTTGTTGGCCGGGGGCAGACGGGGGGGGGTAGTTACAGAGCAGTTTTGGAGGAGGTGACGCAGGGGGCCAGCCAGGCTCAGCGCCCTCCCCAGACAGGGGTTCGGGTGGGCGGGTGGGAACGCTACTGAGCTGGGGGCGGAGCCGAACTCTGCGTCCCCCACCCTCTCACCGCTCCCAGCGGACGGCGTTATCCGGACCACCGCGCCCCTGGAGCTGGGGCCCGCCGCTGACACGGCGGTCACTACGCTGCTAGTAAAGGCCTTCGAGCGGCTCCGGCCGTGGGCTAGCGTTGAGCTCGATCTCACTGTGACCGTGCGGCCGGTCAACCGTTGGCCCCCGCGCTGCCTCCCAGCGCTACTGATGTGAGTACACCCGAGCCTTACCTTGGCCTTTGGGGTGACTGATGGCTCGCGGCCTGGCCACGACTCCCGCCCTCCCGCCTGCGCTCTGCTCCCAGCATTCAAATCCCCGAGACCACGCCAGTAGGTACCGTGCTGAGCACCTTTACCTGTGCTGACCCGGACTCTCCTGGCTCTACTCTCGACTACCGGCTGCGATTCCACAGTCCTCCTGGCTCAACCAGCCTCTGCTTTAACGACAGGGTCCTGGAGGTGACCTCCCCACGTCCCGCCTGCCTCCCAGGCCCACATGCAGAGTGCTGGGGGGGGCGGGGTGAGGGCAGGACCGGGCAAGAGTCTGTGGGAGCTGAGACCATGGGGGTGAAGGAGATGGTGGTGGAGCCTACATGCTTAGCATTATGGGGTCCAGTTAAGCTACCTGTGGATGCCCTGGCCTGAGGCAGCCCAGTGTGGCTCAAGGCTCTCCCAGGCCGTGGCTGGGCCTTACTCTCTGGACCCTGTGGCTAGGTGAATGACACACTGGACTGTGACACTCCTGGGGCCTGCTTTCAGCACACAGCCTCCATCCTGGTGCTCGATGGTGGTCAGCCCCTGATGACCAGTGAGTGACCATTCAGGACAGGGCTCTTCTGTACCCCTCTCCCCATCCTCAGGACAGGGTCATCTCTTCTCCTTCAGAAATTGGTAGGGCAAGGTTGTCTCCATTTCAGACCCCTAGGGTGGGGCCTATCTCTCCTCTCCTAGACCACCCCCCGACCCCCAGCAGGGGAGAGATATTGCCCTACCTCTCTCCAGACCCTCTCCCCCAGGGCAGGGACATGTCTCCCTCCTCAGACCTCCAGGGCAGGGCTGGGCACCCAGGGCCAGTTCCTTGACTACGTAATTGCCTCCAGCTGAGGTGCCAGTACTGGTGATGGTGACACCTGTCAACGAGTTCTCCCCAGCCTGTGTCCCACGCACATTCCGAGTTCGGGAGGATGCAGGGCTCCGCACCGTGCTGGGCTCTGTGGTGGGCATGGACATGGATTACCCGCACGACAGCATTGAGTACTACGTCTCTGGAGGGTCTGGCACCTTTGCTGTGGACCGTGTCAGCGGTACTTCCACCCTAGGGCTGGGATGGGGGCGTGGAGCCAGAGTGGACTCCGCAGGCTGAGGCTGTGGCCACCCCTTCTAGGGGAGATCCACCTCCTGGGGCCTTTGGACTATGAACAGCAGAGGGTGTACAGGCTCACTGTCCTAGTGACTGATCATAGCCAAGACCAGGACCCCACCTGCTGCTCAGGCTCCTGTACCATTACCATTGAGGTTGAGGTAATTGAGCCCTGAGGCCTTTGAAACAGCTCTCATCTCCCTCTGGCATTCTGATTTTCCACTCTGTGTCTGTTTCCCCCATTGGTTGGCTGGAGGGGGGCGAGGCCTCAAATGGAAAGCTTTGGAGCCTGTTGCCTGACACTTAGGCTCTAGCTGTGGTGGGAGGAAGCTGAGGGGTTGGCCTGGGAATTTGGGGAGAGGGTGACCTGGCTACCTTTCTCCAGGATGTGAATGACCATGTCCCCGAGTGTGAGCCCCCATTTCAAGAACTCACTGTCTACACTTCCCTGGGCCGTAGCATGGAAGTGACCAAGGTGTCATGTCGGGTCCCTCAGGAGCCACAGCGCCTGGCCTTCTCCTACAGCATCATAGGAGGTGAGGACCACGGGGGCCAGCAGGCTAAGAGAGGCGCAGGCAAGGCCAACAGTGGCCCTCTTCTTCTGCCACTCTGCTTTCAGGGAATAGCCAGAGCCGATTCAGCCTGCAAGGAGCCGTCCTGGTGCACAATGACCTCACGTTGGGCCCCCCCTGGCCAGAGCAGCCTCATTCTTATGAGCTATTGATCCGTGTGGCTGATGCAGGTCCCTCCATCCCCAACCTCAGCACCACAGCTACCGTTGTTGTGCATCTAGTTCCCTGGAGGGCCAGCACGGTGGCCACCAGAACCCACAGAACCACAGTGAGGGGGGTCCTCGGGCCCTTGAGGGGTGGGGAGAGATGATCTTTGAGGGTGAGGAGACCCAATTTTTCAGGCAGACGATGGGGAAAGGCATTGCAGAGGCAAACATTCAGTGTAAAGAGCAGTACAGGAGAGCAAATCTGGGCTGTGGGGTGGCCCAGTCCTTGGAGGGGATTGAAGGCTAGACGATCAGGGGGTTTGGCAGGGCAGTGGTGAGGCTGTGGCTCCCATTTCAGGTGCCTTCAGTGATGACACCCCTGCTTGTGACAGGCATGGAGACTTCCTGGCAGCCGGAGCCCTGGTTTGTGGTGGTGCTGACAGTGACCAGTGCCCTTCTCCTCGTGGCTCTGGGCTGGCTCCTCGGCAGGCTCCTCCGGGGGTAGGATTCCTATCCCTGTATCCCCTGCCTCCCCAGCCCACTAATGGACCCCATGTGAGAGAGGTGGTTTCAGCCAAGATTTGACAAAAATGCCCATGGTGATGAGCAGACAAATGGATATTAAGGAGGGCTGCCCTCCTGCCAGAGCTTGTGAGGTTAGAGGCAGAGAGACACTGGAAGGAAGCTGTCTCCATCGCTGGCAGAGCCCAGTCTTGGATGGGTGTGGATGAAGCCCAGGACTTGAGACTCTGAGTGTTTCATGCATTGGGCATTTATCCTATTTGACCCCTGATCTCCATTTGAAACCTGATCTGCTCCTAAGACTCTGAATTTCTTGTGGGCACAGGACTGAACCCAGGAGAAGGTGGGGGCAACAATACGGACATTGCACATAGACATTGGCTATCCCAATATAAAAGTGTAGATGAAATGGTGCTGGTTTCTGGAGCCAGCAGGTCTGCTGCCCTCATGCTTGGTCCCTTTTCCTGGCATTTTAGGTTGGCCCAGGTGCTACCAGCACCAAGCAAACCAGCCCAGGCTCTGCTGCTAAACAGGTCAGCCTTCTTTGCATACCTCTATGCCTGGGAGTACATCTCTTGAATTCAGGCTGGGTCCCAGAGCCTTATCCTGTACTCCTGCTCCCACTTTGCCCCAGTATCCAAGGAACTGAGGGGTCCATTGAGGGATTCATGGAGGCACCGAGGACAGAGACACCCCAGGCACCCAGCAGCGTCATGAACCTGGTATGTCAATCCACCATCCTATGTAGTGGGGGCACTGAGCACTCCCCTGCTAAGTCTGCCCCCTTCCCCATGGGTGGGTACCCCTGTGGGAGTGCCCATGCCAGCACCATCAGGATGGAGGAGGCAAGTGGGTTCCTGATCCCTTTGGGAGTAGGCCTCCACCTGCTCGCCGTGGATGGGGTTCAACTCATTGCACCCTCTCATTCTTCCCCTCAGCAGCATTTTGATGGCAGAGCACAGGACTCCCGTGAGTCCCCTTCCTCTCAACCCATTCTCCCCCTGGGCCCACAGTCTCTCCCTACGCCATTTTAGTGTCTCCTCCTACCACCAGGCATCCACCACCTACTCTTTCCCTAAAAGGAGTCAGCTCTCACCCCTACTCGCTTTTCAGCCAATGTTTATCAAACGCCTGTAGGACCAGGAGATGACTCAGAGCTGGTCTGGTTCCTGCCCACAGTGAAAGGGGAGAAGGTGGCAAGGGGAGAGGCCCCCAGATACTCCATTTGCACCAGTGAATTATGGCAGAATAGTGTGGCACTGGGCTTAGGGGAGCTAGTGTCCAGTTTTGGGGGATCAAGGATGCTTCTTGTGCACTTGAGCCAGACCTCAAAGGATTTGCTGAGAAAGGGGACAGGTTGGATCAAGCCGGGGTGGGGGTGGTACACCCCAAGGGTCCTGAGACATCTTCTCCTACCCTTAGGGGAGGGAGGCAGTTCTGCTGAGGCCAGCAATGCTGTCTCTCTTTCCTGACCACCTGAGCTCAGGTACAGGCAGATATTACCTGTTTGACACACGCTCGGGAGCCCGGCGCTGGCTCTGAGGCCAAGAAGCTGCTTCACTGTGTGAGAATTTCTCCTTCACATGATCATGGGCTATGTTTTCAAGTTGATTCAATAATAAACAAAATTACAAACAAAGAAGTCCCAGGCTTGTAACCCACATGTGGGAGATGCTCTGAAATATGTGCTTCTTTGTTCCCACTTGGAAAACTCCCTACCGTGTGGGAACACGCTTAGGGAGTAGTAAGGTTTTTGTTTTTTGTTTTTTAATTGGGGAATTGGAGGATGGGAACAGCGCTGGGGAATTGGGGGAAGGGGAACAGACAAGTTGCTGTCCTTTTGTTCTTCAATCTAGTTTTGGAGGAC
>NW_017731368.1:1088723-1103013 GCF_001890085.2 Hipposideros armiger
CAGCTCTTAACCACCGCGCCACTCTGCCGGCCCTGTTGTTCACTATCTTAGCTGTAGAGGGCGCAGCATCACTGGCCCTCATATGGGATCCGAACTGGGGGCCCTGCCGCTCAGAGCTGTTGTCCCAAGCTAACTCTTAACCAACACGCCACTTGGCCGGCCCTGATGTGTTTCTTCTTGTTCCTTGGCCCTCAGTCCTTCCGGTGCTGAGCTGAGCTGAGCTGAGCTGTTGCATATAGCCAGGTGGCCTACAGGAGGGTAACCTGCAGGAGGGCAGGTTCCGCTAGGTGCAAGCTAGCCTACTTCCCATGCCCAGCCTGGCATCAGGTCCCAGGATACTGCCAGCTCTCCCAGAGGACCTGCTGTCTGGTGGAGGCCACCTTTACTGTGGTATCCCCAGTTCTCTCAATCTTCTCCCTTCTGCCAACTCTGGGGACCTAAATCCCATGAGGGCACTGGAAAACCTCCCTTCCTGAGCCAGTTATGATGTCCCAGGTGGGGAAAGAAGTTGAGAGCCTTCTGTGGGAAAAACACACTTCACCTCAATAAAGTTAGTGTTAGAGCTGGCCTCAGGGACAGAAATGTGAAAGTAGACTGTTATCGAAGTGGTTGCAGGCGGCCTTTTCCTGAGCACTTACCCTGCTCTAAGGGCTCATTAAATCTTCATCTCTGAAGAGCCCAACTGTTACCCTCTTTTTACAGATGGGGCAACCAAAGCTCAGAAGTCACAGAGCTAGCTAGTCCTGACACTTGATGTGGGTCTGTACCACGTGACTGCATCTGGGTTCCTAATCCTGAGGCCAAGCCCAGGGTTAGGTGCTCTGTATGGGGGACCAGTCCTCCCAGGACTCAAGAGTTGGCCTGGGAGGCAGACAGTGACAGTCCAGGACAAAATATGTTGTTATAGGAACTCAAGACAAGATACTCTAGGGTGAGAAAAGAGGGTGCCTGTTGTGTGCCAGGGCTGTGCTGGGAACTGAATTCTAGACAGGACAAATGTGGGCAATGGGCCAGGAGCTGTTTGGGGAAGCACAGATGGCTGTACCTCAGGACTGATGAGGGGCAAAGCTGGGGAAGCTGCTGGGAAGAAGGCATTATATTCTGGACCAGGAGGAGTCACAAAACCCGGTGCACCCACTTCCAAAGGTGCCTTGACCTTGGCCCGGCCTTCCCCTCTGCGCCTCAGTTTCCTCACTAGTGAACTAGGATAGCAACCCCTCCCTTCCAGGGTGGGTGACAAAAAAAGCAAACAGCACACAGCAGACATTCCCTAAGTGTGCGCGCTTGTGTGAGAAGACGCTGCCGAGTCCGCACAGCAGCCGAGCACGCAGAGAGGCCAAGGGCGCTACGGCCTCAGAATCACTCGCAAAAGCTCTGCCGCCAACTCCCGGAAAGGCACGCATGCGCCAATCCGTGCCGTCACAGTCACGTGCCGAAGCGTTCGGCAAGGGCCGTGAGAGGCTGGCTCTGATTGACATATCAGTTGACCTGTCAACGAGAAGCACTCTCGGGGCGTCCGGCAAAGAGGCTGTTGATTGGGGAAAGTCTCAGCTGGAGGCGGGTTCTTTGCAGCCCTGGTTACTATGACGCCCGGCCCCCGCCCCCTCGGCTGGCCGCCATCTTGTTGTTGATCCGTACCTAGTGGGCAGCGCCGGGAGCTGGACCGAGCGGCCGGTGCGGGGCCGCTGCTGCGGGGCTCAGCCATCTGCGCTGCCTGCCAGGGGGCGGGCCGAAACCTGGAGGCCCGGGGGGCCCAGCTCCCGTGGGGAGCCGTGGGCGCCCGCTGCCCGGGCCGGGCCGGTGAGTGACAGGAACTGGGCCGATAGACTGGCCTGGCGGCCGCGGGGCGAGCATCAGCGGGCGCGGGGTTGGAGCGGGCGCGCGCAGGGCCGGGATATCGTCAGAGCATCACTTGAACATCGCTCAAGCATCCTGACTGGCCGCTCCTGGAGCCTCCCTGATGCTAGCTCTGAGGCCGGGGTGGGGGGGGACCGCCTCGAGGTGGAGGTCTGAGAGCCCTGCGCCCGAGGGCTGTTCCGCGGGGTAGCGGGAAACTAGCTTCTCTGATCGAAGCCCTGGGCTCCGCTGATTCGCAGCGCTGAAGCATGCTAGTGCCAGCCTGATGCTCTCCGGGGCGTTGTGTTGTTCCCGGGTGAGAAATACACGTACCTCTTTCTTAGATATTGTTCTTGCGAGTGATTTTTCAGGCGGCTTGAGACTTAAGACTAGACGAAATAGCTGAAACCAGGCAGGCCGATGTCATGGCCCTTTGATTCTGGAAGGGCGAAGGCCCTCTTGCCCGGCGCCTGCTTCTGGTGCTCCTCAGAGCTCACCGTTTGCCTCTTCCTGAAGGGCTTGGTTAAATGTCCATGATGTCCGAATTATATTTTGGGACATAATTTCTTTGGTTTTTGTCCACCACTTTTTGGAGGTGTGGTATGATCTTTTTTTGGTCTAGGAAAAAGTGAGTATTATGGTGATGACTTGGTTGATTTTACCTCCTAAAGAGATATTCTGCCAGTGTAATGAGACCCAGGGACTGTAGGACTGTTAGAATCAGAAAAAATAAATTTTTTTTTGACGTGGGGGATGGTGTGGAACTGCCAGATTAACTTTTGACAGACTAAATGTATTTTGCCCAATGAAAACATACCTGTGGGCCCCCTTCCCGCGGGGGTGGGAGGGTTAGAGACCCAGGGCTTGGTGTGCAGAGAGTTTTGAGTGCTCCATACACATTTTTCTTTCCCTATGGTCCCTTGGCTTCTCTGCACAGGCACCTTGTATGTGGTTCTACAAAAAGCCTGGATGAGACCACTAAAAAGTCAAGCAGCAATACTTTGTGCACTTGGGTCAGGATCTTGTCACCTTCAGAATGTTTAATTTTGAAAGAAACCAGCTCATTGGTCAGGAGATCCTTTTGGAGAACAGATGCTGAAACCTGAGGAGGCTGGCGGCCTGTTGCTGGTTGCCTTACTTGTGAGAAGAGAGAGAAGTTTAGTAGTCCTCAGTTATTTATTTCATTGCCTTCCCTCCGGCCATTTTTTGAATCTTGAATGAGTTTTGACCTTGGTGAGACCAGTTCCTCGGGCAGTTCTTGATTAGAAAGGAGGGAGGTACTAAAATATTAGGAGCTTCTCAAAATTGTTCCAAGTTAATCAGTCCGTCGTTCCCCCCTACCCTACCCCCCCCTTAGCTTTAGCCTTCCTTTAGAAATTTAAGGCAGCCACAGGGTTAAATTCTTGCTGGTTTCTTTTAAAATAACCCTAAGGTAGGCTCCCAACCTTTTTAGGACCTCTTTGAGAGGTATAAAGAGCCATACTCTCCTTGGTGAGTTCTTAACTACCTTTTGCATACAATTTTAGGGGGTTCAAGGGCCCATTAAAGTCCATCCATGGTATAATCCTACATTAGAACTGCTGCCCCAAGGAAACTATAGAATATGCAAGAACTTTTATTGCCTTTGTTTAATACTTTTACAACCTTATGAATATTTATGAATATTAGATGATGCTTGATTCAGCATGTTATTACCCAAAGGTAGCTAATAGCAGTACTTTCTGTGCTGGGCATTTTTAAGTGCAAATGTGTAAGAATGGTGTTAGAATAGCAGGTCCTCAGTCCACTTAAACTTATTCGTCTTCATGTAATTCACCTGTAAATGTCAGCATTTTAAATTCTTGCGAGCAACGGACTATGGAAATCCTACACTGAAGTCAGAAACTGCTACAGGGAGCGCAGTGCTCATAACACCAAGGTTGCCAGTTCGATCCCCATGCCCTCCACAACTAGATTGAAACAACTACTTGACTTGGAGCTGATGGGTCCTGGAAAAAAACACTGTTCCTCAATAAAAGTTAAAAAAAAAAAAAAAGAGAGCTACAGGTTTATGAGTTGAGATCTGATGTCCTGATGTGGCATTCAAGGTGCTGCTGCCCAGCTGGCCTCAGCCTACCTCTCCCGGGCTTATCCTAATCCCCACTAACCAAATGGTTTACTAAACATTCCACATGTTAGTTATTTCCCTACACAAATCCTCTTGCCAGCTCATTCGAGTGGCTTTTGCCCTCTTTGAGATACCCATTTCCTTCAGCTCCACTTCTCTTTTCTCCAGAGTCCAGCTCAGGTCCTTCCTACCTTCTTTATGAAACACTCCGTGAACATTGCAGCCCCTGTGGATGCTTCACTCCCTCAGAACTGCAGTAGCATTATTGCCTTTATACAAAAATAAAAGAATGTTCTCTCTTTTAAAAATAATGTTTTGTTTCCTCTGATAAGTCATAACCCCTTTCCTACAGAGACGATGTTTATATCTTTGTGCACCTGCATATAGTAGTTGATTACTAAATGTTTATAAAATGCTAAATTTGAGTTGGAAACACCCTCTGTAATTAAACAGGGAAATGGAGGGAATGGGCAAGTAGAAATAGGGGATTTGGTGGCAGTGGAGCTCCACCTCCAACCCTGCCTAAAGGGGTAGCACAAGTTGACTCTAGAGTCAAGAGCCTTATGGAGGCGCATCCTCAGTGCTGTAGAACTTGTACAAAATGCAGAACTGAGGCCTGACCACAGTAATTCTGCATCTCAGAAGGGAATCTGTGGCCCTCCCCCTTCCTGGCTAAGATACCAGTTTTTTTTTTTTTTTTTTAACTGAGCCATCCTGCCACCTGTTGGCAGCTCAGCAGCAGCTCAGCTCGGGCCGGGCATCGAACCGCTGTTGCTCAGAGCTCAAACTCTTGAGTGAGCTCTTAACCAACTGAACCACTCGGCCGGCCCAGATGCCAGTTTTGACTCTTGGAAAATGTGTTGGGTGAGTGTGGCACCGGATGCTAAGATTCTTAGACCCTCTTCTTGCTTGGGGCTTGGTCTCACTGCCCCCTTGGGCTGCTGTAAACATGTCAGTAGTATTTGCTCCTTGCTCTCCTCGCACTGTTGCCCTGAGACGATAAGGAACAGTGATGGGCAGAGCTGGGGGAAAGACTGTGCAGTGCACTCTGTCTCTGGCTTGGGGTGAGGGAGCAGTTAGGAATTTTGTATGTTTGTGCCAGTGGATCTGTGCTTTTGTCCTGATTTTAAATCAGATTTCATTTCTCTTCTACGACTGCAGCAGGATTTGAACAATGGATTCTGAAAGAGAAGACATAAGATCTCTTGGTTCTTTTATGAAAGGTGCTGAAGACTCGTGTGCTGCTATGGTTTGAAGTTACATTTAAGTAGGAGGAATTACAAATGTGTTTTGATGGGAACACATGTTCATCTCAGTGCTGGATCTCTGTCAGGGACTTTCTTTTCTTGAGTGCTTAGAAAATCTGCTGCTGATCTCTTCTGTAAAAGTTTTATTTGTAGGTGGGAGTGTGGTTCGTTTATTCCTGTCCCTTCATTTTATTGCAGGTGGGCAGGCTAGGGGAGCAGGTGTAGGACTGGACTCTTTTCAAGTCTAAAATTTGATGTCAGTGAAGGTGAGCTCCTTGAAGTCTGCAAAAATCTGGGCATGTTATGATCGAATGAACACTTATAAACGACTTGTTTTATAATCGAAAACTCAGGTAATGACAAGTATTGGTGAGGGTGTAGAGAAATCAGATCAGAACCCTTGTACACAGCTAATGAGAATGTAAAATGATGCAGCCACTTTGGAAAACACTCATGTAGTTCTTTAAATGGTTAAGCATAGAGTTACCATATGACCCAGCAATCCCATGTCTTGTGAGTTGGCTTATAAGTTAGTTTTAGAATACAAGTCACTGCTACTGGACTTAAATGTTGTATTTTCCACTCTTATTTATTGCCAAAGGAAACATTTTTTAACTGCTCTTCTCCGAAACTTTTCTCCTGACCATGGACATTAATGCTGGTTGCAACACTTAGAATGTTCCCTGGGCGTTTTGAAACCCTCCAAGATTATATATTATGACCCTTGAACACATTGGAACTATAATGTGAAGGTTTTCAGGATACTATGCTTTATACAAGTATATATAGTTTTAGAATCTTAGACATTTTTTAGAGTATGGAGACTTTGACAATTGTTATTTTGTGTTTCTAGGCGATGACTAAAATTGCAGAGAGAATAAGTGATTTTCTTAAGAGCAAGGCTGATTCTGAAACCCTTGGTGCCCCTACCACCCAGTCTGTCTTCCTCACCCCCTGTGGCCTTGCTTTCCCACAGTCGGAAAGAGACACAGGAGGAGTGTTGTCTCTAGTTCTGAGAGGTTGGGGTTCCCCTATCATTTTGTAAAGGCACAAAACTTTCTGAGCAAATGAACCCGTAGGTGTACTGCTGAGAGTGCTAACCTCAGTGAACCCTGCACCAAGTGATGCCTGCCTCCCAGACTAGACTGAAAAGATAGATCTTGGAGCTCTCCTAGGAACGGCAAGGAAGGTGAATGCTGGTTTTTGTGTACTTTCTAGCTGTAGAACCCTACTTAGACAAGTCAGCTAACCTTACTACTTTGGTTGTAATATCGTGCTGATGATACCTACGCTCCTTAGCTCATGGAGTTGATCAGAGAAAGGGGAAGCTTGTTAAGTGGTTAACTTAATGGCTTGTTTTAATTTTTCAAAACTGTTTGGGAATAGTTTCATTTGGCTGTGGTTGTCTTGCCTGCTCCACACTGGGCAGTGCCAATCTGAGCCCTTGACCTGCTTAAAGTTCTTCAGCAACTTCGCAGTGGGAAGTGGGTCAGGTCTCAACTCCTGAATCTGGTAGATGAGGCTCTTCATCTGGCTCTGTCTTAACCGCATCTCTTGACCCTCTACTCTAGTGCAGCGGTTCTCAACCTGTGGGTCGCGACCCCTTTGGGGGTCGAACGACCCTTTCACAGGGGTCGCCTAAGACCATCGGAAAACAAAAAGATATTTACATTACGATTCATAACAGTAGCAAAATTACAGTTATAGAGTAGCAACGAAAATAATTTTATGGTTGGGGGTCACCACAACATGAGGAACTGTATTAAGGGGTCGCGGCATTAGGAAGGTTGAGAACCGCTGCTCTAGTGTCAGATGTTTCAGGTGACTCACTCCTCCCTCTGGGCTTTTGTCTATGCTTTTATCTTTGCTCTCCCTTTTTCCCTTTCTTCCTGTCTCGCTCCAGTTATCTTTCAGATTTCCATTTAGATGCCATAGCCTCTAAGAAGCCTTTCCTGACCCCCCCCATCCTCTGTGCTGGTGTTTTCATAGTACCCTCCTCATCGTAACATTTACCGGACTCTTAACACTGCTTGTTTGCCTCTCGTCTCTACCTGCTCTCCATCCTCGCTTTCAGTTTTCTGGTGACAGTGTTCATCTTATTCGTATAGTATTTGTTCTGCAGGGTCTCATTTGTTGTAGGCACTCAGTATTTATTTTATTATATATACTTGGAAAGGTTGTTTGCAGATTTGATTTTAATGGAGACTTTGGAGTTGCTATTTGGGTGCAAACTTGAGGTCGGGAGTATGCTGACACTGATTTATAAAGATGCTGCCCAACTGCAGGGTGTGGTGTGGGTCAGGGCCAGGTTGCACACTAGGACATGCATAGGCTGTTTTGGTTTTTGATATTCTGCATGAAACTTAAAGTGGCTTCTTTAGTATAGAAAATAAAAGAAATGCTAAGAAGTTTCTTCTGTGTTCATGAGGATGTATTATAAAATATGTGGTTGTGTTAGCTATTTTATGAGTATCTCCAAACAAAGTGCTGACTTTGGCCTCAGGGAGCCAAGTATGAAGCTTGAGTAACTTTCTGAAGCTGAATGTACCAGGCAGAGCTGCTTGGACCCCCAAGCAGGTTAACTTGGTTGTTTACCAGTCTTTTCATTGGTAGAATTGTGAATGAAACAGAGCTACCAGTACGTGGATTTTATGTAGGTAATAGAGTTTCTCATTTCCTGTCTATGCTACTTAGCTTTTCAACTCATTGAAACAACTGCCAGGGTCCAATTCAGAAGACAAGAAACCGCACAATAATTTGAATGGGTAAAGTTTAACAGAAAGAATTATTAATTATAAAGGGATTTGGAGTAATGAGGGATTGGTAATAAGAAGTAGAGTGAACTCTAAATAATATAGGAATAGTATATATGGGAGCAGCCACTACCTCTAGAGCTGCTATAGAGAGCTCAAGGAAGACACCCTCCAGGGCCTGATCCATATCTTGTTGGAGGAGGGGGTGGCCATGCCTAACTGGGTGGCAGAGAAAGTCATTGTGCCACACTGGCAGGTCATGCTGGAAATTCACTCTCCAGAACTTGTTGGAAATCTACCTTCTAGAATGTTGGAGAAAGCCATTTATGGAGAGGCGTTGTGCTGGAAGCATTCTGCCACAAAACTGCTTGAGTGAGGTGTCAGGAAGCTGCTGGCACTGGGTGCTGCTGACCACTATGCATTGTGAGAGGCGCCCAACATTGGCTGGGCACTGTGGGGAGCTAACTGGGTAACGGGGGCCTGGTGAGAGGAGCATACTGGAACCAGGTAGAGAAGCCTCTACTTTTCGCTGTCTCTCCAGTGTCCTCTGTTGACAAAGCAAAATTAACATCACCTGGCAAAGGAAAAATATTTAATGGATTTAGCTCCCCTTTTGCAGAGCAGGCCATGATGGTTGGGTTTGGAGCCAAGAGGTAATACATTGATAACTGGTAAGCTGCTGTTTGTCAGAATTGTATGAACAAGTCATTAACAATTTAATGAGTATTTTCTCAACAGAATTCTTACTTCCACCTTATTTAAAATTTTTTTTTTTTTTTAGCTGAGCCATCTACCCCCTATTGGCAGCTCAGCGGCAGCTAAGCTCAGGCCAGGCATCGAACCGCTGTTGCTCAGAGCTCAAACTCTTGAGCGAGTTCGTAACCAACTGAGCCACTTGGCCAGCCCAAAATTTGTTTTCTTTAATATAGGGATTAACTTAAGCTGCTGATCTGCTCAAGCCAGAGACAACTTTGACCTTTTATCATATAAATGGAATCATACCGCATGTGCTCTTGTGTAAGACTTCTTTCACAGTATACTTTTTCAGGAATTTATTTATACTGTTGTATCAGTTCATTGGTTTTTTATTGCTGTGTAGTATTTCATTGCATAAACATTCCTGTTTACTGTTCTGCTGATGGACATCTGAGCTATTTCCAGTGTTTGACTTATGATTAAAGCTTCTGTGAACATTTTTGTGCAAGTGTTTTTGGGGAACATACATTCATTTCTCTTGAAAGTAGAATTGCGGGATCGTAGGGTAGATGTATGTCTACTTTTGTAAGAAACTTTACCATCTTTTCCAAAATAGTTGTACCATTTTATAGTCCCACCAATAATGTATACGATTTGTGATTGTTCCACATCCTCAGCAACATTTAATGTGCTGTCAGTGTTTTGTTTTGTTTTTAAAAGATTTTATTGGAGAATTGGGGGAGGGGAAGAGCGTTGGCGAATCAGGGAAGGGGAACAGACAAGCTGCTGTCCTTTTGTTCCTCAGTCTAGTTGTGGAGGATGTTGCTTCACTGGCCCATGTTGGTATTATCATTGCGCTTTTCCCAGGTGAGGCAGTAGCTCACCGACCATTGGATGGTGGCTCACGGCAGCTCACGAAAGCTAACGCCCGCTGCCAGCCAGCCTCACTGCAGCCTACGCCGCCGCCGGTGACTCACGGCAGCCCAGCTCCAGGTCGAGCTGTTGTTCACCATCTTAGCTGTAGAGGGCGCAGCTTCACTGGCCCTCATGTGGGATCTGAACCAGGGCCCTGCTGTTCAGAGCTGGCATCCCAAGCCAACTCCTAACCAATGTGCCACTCGGCGGGCCCCCAAGCCAACTCTTAACCAATGAGCCACTCGGCCGGCCCCACCGATACTTCTTATGTGTGCTCAGATCTGCTGTTGAACCCCTCTAGTGATTTTTTTTTTTTTTTGGTCAAAGTCTTTTTTCTGTGAATGGGCATTAATTTTATTTTTGTTTGTATGTGTTGTAATTTTTTTGTTAAAACTGGACATTTGAGTATTGTGTTTTGGTAACTGTAGAAACCGAGTTCTCCCACTCCTCAGGAATTGCTGGGTTTTGCTTATTGAGGGCTAGAGCCTTCCATTCATGAGTTTTCCAAACTAATTTTGGACATGTTTATTTGGTGTTGTATGTGGTCATTGAAGTTTCTGTTCAGTTATCTCTGCAGTTAGCCAGTGACCTGATAAATATTTCCTTAAATGTCTGGCTCCCAAAAGAGGAAAAATAAAAACAAGTACTATCCTCTTAAGTCTTTTGGAAACCATTTCAGCCTGTGGGTGATGAAACAGTGGTCACCAGCCTCTGCCTGCTCCTCAGTAATCAAAAGCAACCTTCATCAACCAGAACACACAGCCCTGATATTTGGAGGACAAGGTCTTTATTGCCCCCTCCAGCCTCCAGCAAGCTGCACCAGGAATTAGGGCAGCTGTCCCACTGCTGCTTGCTGGGGGGCTGGGGTTGGGTACCTGCTAAGAAAAGGCTGAAATTTACCAAAATTCACCAGCCTCTTCCTCAAGCTCTACCTTGGAAGCTTCATGTTTCCAACTAGACTCCAGAGTTCCAAAAGTTACTTCAGATAGTTTCTCCCAGCTCAGGAGTTGTTTGAGTGGAGGGATGGATTCCTGGAGCTTCCTACTCTACTATCTTCCGTGAAGTCACCCCCATGAATTGTTTTTAAAATTTTGTTTTCCTTTTGTTTGCTGCTAGCATGTAATTGAGTTTTGTATATTGACCTTGTATCCTCTGACCATGCTAAATTCATGTATTAGTTTTAGAAGTTGTTTTGTAGATTCCTAAGTATTTTCTTTTTTTTTTTTTTAAAGATTTTTTTTTTTTATTGGGGCATTGGGGGGAAGGGAACAGTGCTGGGGAATTGGGGGAACGGGAACAGACAAGTTGCTGTCATTTTGTTCTTCAGTCTAGTTGAGGAGGACGTTGCTTCACTGGCCCAAGTTGGCACCATCATTGCGCTCTTCCCGGGCCAGGCAGTTGCTCTCCGGCTTCTGGACGGCCGCTCACGGTGGCTGCTGGCTACACATGGTAGCCTGTGGCAACCCACTGCAGCAGGGGCTGCAGCCTATGCCGTCACAGGTGACTCATGGCAACCCAGCTCCAGGTCAAGCTGTTGTTCACCATCTTAGCTGTAGAGGGTGCAGCGTCTCTGGCCCATGTGGGATCCGAACTGGGCCCTGCTGCTCAGAGCTGGCGTCCCAAGCCAACTCTTAACCCTCTTAACCAACGTGCCACTCGGCCGGCCCACATTTTACTTCTTTAATGGCAAGAATGTCACTAGTACCAGGTAGCAGATTTGTATCTGGACTGACCTCCGGTTATAAACCCAGAGTTACAGCTAATTGAAATTCGGGTGAGTGACAGCAATCATTGTTCTGTTGTTTCTGTTCTGAAATAGAGCAGCTTTTATTAAAAAAAGGTTACAGTGAGGGAAAATCCCAAGTTGCCCAAGTTTCCATCAGTTTCCCAGTCACCCTAGGTTGTGTCCACTTCGGCTGCAGTCCTGTCAGCTCTCCCCCACCATGAACTACAGCATGTTGGAGGTGAAGAAAAGGAGCCAGGGTTTGCGGCCATGGCGGAACCTGTTGTGAAAAACATGCCTAGTACTGGCCCTTTGCATCTTTCTGTCTGTTGTGCAGAAGCCTCTCCAGCTTTCCGTCTTCAGTGGGATTGGCAGTATGAGACATGAAGTCCAGGAAGAACTCTATTCTGTATTTGAGCGTTGTAGACAGTCTCATTTGAAGTGTTCTGTGGTTTTGTGTTCCTCTTAGAGCCAATTCTCCTATCCTTACACATGTGTGCTTTCTGGTTTTGACCATGTTTAGATTCAGTTGTAAATGTGCGAGGCAGAGACTTAGTTGATTCAGGTATGGCTCACCTGAACTGAGTGTTTAGCTCAGGTATTCCTATGGCTTCTTGTTAAGAACAACCCCATATACCGGTAAATTGTGAGCAGATACTGTCTCAGGTAAGAAGGATGGGGCATCTCTGTTTCTCCCTTTGTTTGGTTTTCTCATTTTACAATAATTTCCTTTGTATCACTTGGGACCTTTGTTCTTAAAATTCTGTCCTCAAACATCCTTTTTTCCATTCGTTTCAGCACAGTTGAGACAGACATTTTCAAAAGGATCTTTGCTTTTACACACACACACACACACACACACACACACACACACACACACGGAAGCACAGTTTCTAATCTTTAAAAATCCAGTAAAAACACAAAAGGGGTTCACTGGATTCTAGCTTTTCTCTTTGTCCTGAATTAATTCTGTTCTGGGTGTTTCTTGATGGGCTGGCACATCTCATGCCGCCTGCCAAGTTTCCTTTCCTCCCTACTCCCTGTTTGCTCTCAGCCTGGTGTCCTCAGGAGGATGCCACTATGTCCCTTGCTCCTGGGATAGGACCCAGGAGTCTAAACAATTCTTCATCTCTTCTCTGAGGACAAACAGCAAAATAGATACCTTTAAAGGCCTCTTGCCCTTCTCCTTGTTCCAAACCTCCCAGGTTGTTCTAGCCCTCTGCACATATTTCTGGTTTCTAGGTGAGGGATGCGCCCAGTCCCTGGTGGATTGGAAGGGCAGGCTCAGGTTGGCAGCCCTTCTTCTGTTTCCCTCCTCACAAGAGAGGTTTGTAGCATCTGCTTGAACCACTCTAATCCACGGGAGTGGGGGAAGGAGGATTGTTCTCTCACACCCTCCTGAGTATACCTCATCTGTATCAGCGCCTGTGTAAAAGCAAGAATGGCCTTGACTTCAAGAAGGTGTTAGGTTCCCTTGCTTTAGAGAACAAACAAGCTTTCGTGTTGGTTTTCTGCTGCAGTTTTTTGTCCATGAATTTGAGGGTATTTTGGTATCTTTTTTCTGTCTGAGTTGAGATCAGCTTATTATTTCTGAAATTAGTTAGAAATTAGTTTTCACAAAGTCCAGAGCTACGCAACCCCAGTTTTGTGTGTTCTTTTCTGTTAGTGACTTATCAGTTCATTGTGTCCTTTGTGGTTGAGCCAATTTGCTATTTTGACCTTGGATTGTTTCAGAGAGTAAAAAACAAATTCAAGATACATTACTGCCAGAATTTTACTTAGCATTCTTGACTGATCCAGTTGAAATTTAATTTCTAAAAAACAAATTTCAAATGATTTTTAAAGGGCATGCTACTTTGTTATTGTGCTTTTAGTGCTTAAGTGGATACATTTAATTTTAGAAGAGGTAGTAGAAATATTGGATTTATAAACCAATTTTTAAGGAAATTTGCAAATATACCTGTGCAATGTGAAGGCACCAAGGATGCTTCTCTTTATAAAAAGGTTGCATATCAAGCTCTGGTTAATTTGAGGTTATAAAAATACATTGGCCACAGAATTTGGAATTCTAACCAGGCTTCTTAGAGTGCGTGTCTGCTGATCTGCATTTTGGGTGTCTCAGCCCGCCCTCCTAAGTAACTTGGTGACCAGGTATTGTCTTGCTCTTGCTGTAGAGACACTGCCTTCCTAGTTCTTAAAATAGCCCTGACCTTGTCCACCACCATATCTGATTGCAATTTTTCTTTCTTTCCCAGGGCTTTTATTCATTGCCACTTTCTAGGCTTGCTGTGTTGTTGGATTAAAACACATTAAAAAAACTTATATTTTCTAAATTTGTTTCGAGTTCTTTGATGTGGTTTATCCTTTATAATTGAGATTATTTGTGTGTTTGCCTGATTTCTCCCCTTATTTCTCTTTTGTATCATGAATAAAAACTGTCTAATCCTCCTCCTCATAGTCTATCATCTTTTTCCTTCCATATCTTGTTTAGTTTCTGTTGTTGCTATTCTTATCCAGATACATTTAACACTGTTTTTCTCTTGTATATCAAGTTTTTTTATAGCTGAAACACAGAATTTTGCATTCTCTTTATTTGTTGATTTGGAATTCTATCTGCAGCCAACGTACTTTGTTCTGGTTTTGGTAGCCCTAGATTAGAAGTCTGTAAACTTTTTTGATTTACAACCTAATAGTTAAAAAAAAAAAAAAAGAAACAACTTGTCCTCCATAAATATTTTTTCACATGTTATATACTTATTGTACTGTACACATCTGCTGTATCCATCATTATACATACATACGTATAATACATACATACTTACATACATACATACGAGGTCCGGCAATTAAGTTTGTGAGCTCATCCTAGAAAAAGTGCTACATACCTCATTGCTGAATATCATTATGGTCACCTTTGAAGTACTACCCTTGGGAAGCTATGCACCGACGCCAGCACCTAGTCCACCCTTGAAAGCAATTTTGGAACTCTTTCTGGAATGGCCATCAGAGCTGT
>NW_017731368.1:1104278-1126600 GCF_001890085.2 Hipposideros armiger
AATGACAGCAACTTGTCTGTTCCCCTTCCCCCAATTCCCCGCCGCTGTTCCCATCCCCCCAATTCCCCAATAAAAATCTTAAAAAAAAATAATAAGCAATAGACATTATCAATAAACTTTGGGTTGTCGGAAAAGTCATGACGTATTTTTTCTGTTTTTCGTTGCAAAAATGCGTCATGACTTTTCCGACAACCCAATATATACTATGTCAGAAGGGGATAAGTACAATGAAAAAAAAAAGTAGAGCAGATTAAGGGGTATAGAGAATACAGGTGGGTTTACAGTTTAAATTTAGGGAGGTTAGGGAGCTCTCATTGAGAAAGAGACATTTGAGCTAAGACTTTTGAAGGAGGTGAGGGAGTAGCCATGTAGATATCTGGGCCGGGGGGAATGATCCAGGCAGAAGGAAGGGCTGTGCAAGGACTATAAGGGGGCAGTGTGCCTGTGTGTAGCCTGTGACTCTGGTGCGGTAATAAGCAGTGGGAGAGGGCTAGAGAATCAGATCAGAGAGAAAATGGGGTGGGGAGGAATGTAGAACGTGCGGGATCTTGTAAGGGAGTTGAACTTGTACTTCGGGTGAGATGGGGTGACATTGCAAGATTTTGAACGGACAAGTCACAGCATGTGACTCTCTTTTACAAAGTCACTATGATTGCTGTATTGAGAAGAGACTGTAGGAGAGCCATGATAGAAGCAGGGATGCCAGTTAGAAGGTGAGAGACGTTGGTGACCACACCAGGGTGGTGGCATTGGCGGTGGTGAGAAGTAGTTGGATCTGGATATGTTCTGAAGATACAGTCAGTAGGTTTACATGATACGGGGTTTGAGAGGAAGAGAGGAATCGAGTGGCTGCCAGGGTTTGGGTGAGAGGAGCTGTAAAAATGGATTTGGGGATGGGAAAGACTGCAGGTGGAGTTTTTTGCTGGGGCAGGGGAAGATGAGTTCTGTTTTAGCCATGTTAAATTTAAGCTTCCTAGATCAAATAGGCAGTTGTATATATGAATTTGGTGTTCAAGAGAGAAGACCAAAGTGAAAGGAGCTAGACAAGAGGGGACTGAGGACAAAGAACCAGCAGAGAAGACTGAAAAACAGGAAGATGAGGAGAGTGTAGTGCTTGAAGGCCAAGTGACGAAAACAGGTCAAGGAGTTCTAATAGCTTTTTCCCACTTCCAGGGGACTGTGATTGTATTCATACCCCTCTTTGGAACCATTGGTAATATGTTCTGTCATTTACTGTGTATTGACATCAGGCTTTTAGCACTGTGAAGGCTTTTTGTTTTTAATGAAGTATAAGTTCAGAGAATAATATAATACTAATGTACTCGACACATAGATTTAAAAATGGTAAGATTCTACCATATTTGTTTCAAACTTTTAAAAAGGAAATAAATTATAGCTAGAGCTGAAGCTCTCGCATCTTCCCAGCTGTCAACCCCCTGCTATCCTTTCCTCCTCTTAAGTTGGTGCTCGCCCTTTCATTCCATATCATTGTTCTTGTTAATACATATGTATGTGTTCACAAATCCATGTGTAATATAGTATTGTTATGTGTATTAAAAATTTACAATGGCATCATACTAGAAGTATTATTTCCCAACTTGCTTTTTCCAGCTGTATTCATGTTGACATATAGAGATTATTCATTCAGTACAATTTATGAATGTACCCATTCATTTATCCATCCCCCTTAATGGACATTTAGGTGGTTTCCCGTTTTTGTGTTACAACAATGCGGCAGCGAACATCCTTGAACTTGCCAGCTTGGGCATGTGCTGGGTTGTCTTTGGTTGTGGGTTGTCATCAATAGAGTAGGAGAGGAGCAATTTCTCCCTGACTGGCCAATGCTTGGTATGTTCACACTTTTTATTTTTGGCCAGTCTAATAGGAGTGCAATGATGTCCTATTTTAATTTGCATTTCCCCAATATTATGAAGGGGGAGCATCTGTTCATATGTTTATTAGCCATCTGAGTCTCCACATGAGGACATGTCTGCTAGTGTCTTGATCTTGAACTTATGAGATGCCAAAATGGTGAGAAATAAATTTCTGTTTGTAAGCCATCTAGTCTACGGTACTCTGTCACAGCAGCCCAAACTGACTAAGACAATTTCCTAAGGATTCTTCTCAAAAGCCGCCTTGTATTGGGTTGTCGGAAAAGTCATGACATATTTTGTCTATGTTTTTCAAAGGTCATTTATTTATATAAAGAATAAAGATCAATCAATGATATATTGCCTGTTTTGTTCGATAACCTTTTGCCATCCTTCAGTGAGCTTCATAATCCCTTGTTCATAGAAAGACCTGTCTTTATCGAAGAAAAACTGAACAAGGTGCTGATTTACAGCCTCATCTGAATTGAATGTTATACCATGCAAGGAGTTTTGAAGAGAGCGAAACAAGTGGAAGTCTGACGGCGCAAGGTCAGGCGAGTATGGTGGGTGTGGCAACACATTCCATCCAAACTCCAGTAATTTTTGACGGGTGATCAAGCTTTTGTGTGTTCTTGCATTGTCACGATGGAACAAAACTCCTTTACGTTTAACAAGCTCTGGATGTTTCTGGATGATGGAATCATTCAAACTGTCCAATTGCTGACAGTACACATTTGAACTGATTGTTTGGTTTCTTGGTAGGAGCTCGAAAAACACGACACCTTCAAAATCCCACCACACTGAGAGCATAACCTTCTGATGAATGTCTGCTTTTGATGTCGTTTGAGGCGAATCATCACGTTGGGACCAAGACCTTTTGTGCACCACATTGTTGTAAACAATCCACTTCTCATCACCAGTTATCAGTCGCTTCAAAAAAGGATTGTTTTCCTCACGTTTAATGAGCATATTGGAGATGTTTATACGCGCTGTGAAAAGAACTTCGTTTTAAGTTCATGTGGAACCCAAATATCGAGCTTGTTTACGTATCCCAGCTTCAGGTGGTCGTGAATGCTTGAATGATGGATATTCAATGTTTCTGTAGTCTCTCGTGTCATATAATGTGGGTTTGACCCGATGAATGCCTTTATTTTGTCGTCATCAACCTCTGCGGGCCTCCCTGACCGAGGAGCGTCGTTGAGATCAAAATCACCAGCACGGAATTTTGTGAACCATTGTTGGCACTGACGTTCTTGTAGACCATTTGTCACTGTAAACTTTATGCAACTTTTCGCAAGTTTGACTTGTGTTCTTTCCTTTAGGGAAGTAAAACAGTAAAATATGGCAAAACACACAGTTTGGTCTTCCATCTTCAACTTGTAAAATCTCCAAAACTCAGCCAAATCGCTCAGTTTTTTTTAGAATGAAGCTACTAGAACTGTCAGATGTCAAATAACATAGCAATAACATAGATGCGAATGACTCTAGTACTTCCAAAAATGAACCAGTGCCATCTGTTGCATGCATCATGACTTTTCCGACAACCCAATAGTTACTTCCTTTTAATACTCTTTAATGCCCCAAAGAGGAGAAATGCCCTGCTTCTGGAAAAGGAAAAGGGTAGAGAGGAAAGAAAATAGTAAATTTCCCTTCAATTCGGTCTGGGCAAATGCCACTTCCGACTTTGATGTCACTTCCGACTTTGATGTCAAAGAGTTAGGCTATAGGTATTAAATAATTTAATAAATTAATTGTAATTGCTTGTCAGTCATAGCAAAGGGCCATCAGGGTGACTGGGGAAAGTGGGAGCCTCTTTGTACCTGGAGATGCTTTTAATAAATGTCAGCTTTCTGCCAGTCTTAGAAACTGGGATGGCAGCTCACAAGTTCCTTCATAGCCATGGTGGCTGGGTCTGCCTTAGACACATCTGAGCAGTGGAATTAAAGTGGCTGTTTTGTAACACTCAGGCACCACCCTTCATTTCTTTCCTTGACACCCAGGAAACTACCTGTTGCCAGCTCAGAGGTCAATTTTTTTTACAGGGATTCCACGTTTCCAGAGAAAATCTTAATGAAGTTTACTTGGAAAGCAGACAAGGCAGGAACACACTTACGTGGAGCTAATTCTACACGGAAAGGTAAAACTTGGCTATGATTTCTGTAGTGACACAGCTCTCAGATGACGCATTCCAGGAAGAAACACTGAAATAATGGTCTCCATCTGAATTTCTCTCTGCCTAGAGCTTATAGCCCTTCTCACTATAGGCATGTTCTCCTGCCCCTAGATAGTCACAGTTCCCTGCCCTGGAAGACACTTGGTTACTGTGTACCTTCCCTTCACCTGGGTTTATATTCACTGATATGTCAGAAGTTTCTAACACTTCCGGGAGGTAGGGGAAGGACAGAATAGCCTCTCCCTGTCTTCTGGGCTTTACACATAATGGCTTCATACCGCAGAAGTTTGAGTAGCTCTGCTGGATATACTGAAAGGGATCTGTTAATATGTTAAGATGTATTGATCATCTCTGTGGGGTGGGGATTATGTGTGGTTTCTCCAGAGTGTTCTCACGATATTTCATATTACGTGACAGGGAGAAGGTGCTTACAGCCTTACTGGTTTGCATTGTACTTGGTTACTTGGTCTTGTTGTGCAGGAAGATCCCCGGGATGGTTGTACTGGTGACCATGTTGCACTGCATGATCAGAATATTGGGGTGACCATGATCCTCTCGGTGGCACTGGCAGCTGAATAACGGGTTGGAGATGCCGAAGGCAGGAGTGTTGTAGGAAAAGCTATAGAAACCTTTTATAGCGACAACCAGGAGTAGGAACGTCCAGGGTACAGCTGGACTAGGAGATGCGGTCACGTGTTCGCCTACAGAGGGCTCGAGGCCGTGATGGGATCTTTGGCGGCTTCCTAACTGCAGTTGATTCTGGAGTGCAATGGGCGATAAACCTGGGCATCACTTTCCAGAGGTGTTTCCCAGGTGACTGATGCAGGGGAGGAGCAGGTTCTCTGGCTTGTGAGTGGAATGTCAGATAGGTTAGTGTTTAGCAGAGGCTGCTGGTGATTGGCCTGCTTTCCAGGGGCTCAAGGTAGCTCATTTGGGATGCTAATTCTTGGCAAACAAAGGGTTTTAAAATATTGCCTTTATAAAGTGCCTCTCGCACAGAAACTTGGGAACTTTGAACAGCTTGGTTCTTGATGGGCCTTTGGCTGTTCATTCCTCCTTGTCCACTTGACTGACAGCTCCTCCCGAGAAATGGCTCAGCCGTTCCTGTTTCCCAGCCTCTCAGCATGTTTTCAGACCGAGCTTTCTTTCTGTTCCTGTTGTCCGTGTACTATTTACATGCCGTAGAAGCGCCACAGGAGGGGAAAATTCTGTCTGCTCCCTCAGCTCTTGTCTGAACCAAGTGTGACTGCGTAATGAGCCCTCGCTGCCTCATGGGAGGAGTTTATGACAAGCCTTAAGAAGAAATCACAAAATGAGAAACTGCAGTTGTGCTTAAGGGATCAAAGAGCATTTCGGGGGACTAAGGAGAATTCCTTTTTCTCAGCAGTGTTAATTACAAAGCAAAGTGAGTTTACAGAAGGAAAAAAAGATTAAGTCCTAATGTAGTTGAATGGATAGATGTGAGATCTTTATAATATGTAGATTATCTAATCTTTTTCTCTTCCTGAATAAACTCTTTTGATGTTGACAGGGAACGATGTCTAGTGGTTATTTTTTTTCAAAATAGAAGTATTTTTTTATTAGTCTCAACCAAAAAACCAACCTGTTACTATTGTCATAGCTGAAGATTTTGTCGTACGTTATGTATGTACTTGAGCAGTGCATAGGAATCACCACTGGATTGCAAACCAAATAGGGCACCTCGGTTTATTGCCACATGGGGAGAAGAGGCCCATTTGTAAAGTTTCTCCCAGGGAAATCTTTGGAGTCGCTTACCAAACAAAAAACCAAAACATATACTGGTGGCTTTTCTTGCTGGCAGTATAACTCATGGCAGCGAAACGAGAACCCCTCATTATTTCAGTTATCTGACATTACTTTTGAGACTTTGCACCTTTCAAAGAATTTGCAAGGTTTTTTGGTTTTTGCTTTTATGCCAGTAGTTCCTGATGTCTAGAAAAAGATTACAAAAGCTGTAGGCATCTTAAATGGCATAAACTACTTGAAATCAGGTCAGAGGACAGTCTGCAGAATCATGGAGGATTATTATACTCTGGAAAATGGGATTCATTGACTGTTGTATTTAGATGAGTTTGTAAAAAATCATGAAGTGGCAAAAAAAAAATGTGTCCTGGGCCGGCCGAGTGGCTCAGTTGGTTAAGAGCTCACTCAAGAGTTTGAGCTCTGAGCAACAGCGGTTCGATGCCCGGCCTGAGCTGAGCTGCCGCTGAGCTGCCAACAGGTGGCAGGATGGCTCAGCTAAAAAAAAAAACAAAAAAAACAAACGTGTCCTGAAGTGGCAAAAGTGTAAGTTTCTTTTATGGTCTGCCTCTTGTTGAATCACGGTAGAATTAGTTCTCAGCTAATTATTTGGGTATTTGGACAGTTTTATTACTACTTATTAGAGAATGAATTTTCCATTTGTCAGACTCTTTTTTTAGTGTCTTGGTACCAGCCCTGTGGACCAGATATAAATCAAATTCTCTGCCTTCAGCGACACTTTAAAGATTGTAGAGCTACATTTTTCATTTCTGGCCTTGGGGAGAGTGTGTCCTTTTGTCATCAGTCAGGGGCTTGTTCTTTAGTGGCTGGAAGTTTTCTTGTCATCAGAAAACACTACTGACTTGTTTATGTGCAAAGTGTATTAACTGTAGACCTGGGGATTTTGATGCAACCATTTCTGTCCTTTTATTTAGGGTGGTTTTGGCTACAAGTGACAGAAAACCCTAATGTGACTGGCCTAAAGCATAAAAGGAAATTGATTTTGTCCCATACAAGATATCTAGTGCTTTCATGACAGCATCGGGGGCTCTGCATGCCCAGCATGTAGCCTTGTCTTTGGCTGGTATCTTGTAAGGTCCCAAGGCGGCTGCAGTAAGTAGCCTCACTTATCACATCCAGACAGAATAATATCCTGAGGAAGAGCAGGGATGCCATTCTCCTGTTTTTAAGAACAAGGTAGCTTTTCCCAAGAACGCCTGGCCAATTTCCCTCCTACCTCATTGGGCAGAAGAGGGTCTCATGCCCTTTCCTAAACCAGCCACTCAGAAGAACGGAGGTACTGCTCACGATTCTCCCTGGGCTAGAATGGCGTCACATGCCCTCAAGGTTTGGCTACCTGAACAAGACTGTGACTAAATTAACAAGGACATAGTGGGAAGGACGTCATCAGCTACAGCCCTCAGTCCATGGGCCTCGGTGGACACCAGGCTTCCCAAGCAACCGCTGGTTGTTTATAAAAGAGTCAGCCTTGCTATTTCCAGGCTTCCAAGCCTGGGCAGTAGGCGAGACAAGCCCAAGCCCCTCCGCTGCACCAGCACATCCTGCAGGGTTAGCAGTGGGCATGTCTTCATTTTACAGGTGAGGAAACCTAACGTTAAATGACTTACCGAAGGCTCCACACCTTGTAAGCCAGGGCCTCTCAGGCTGAGAGAGTTCTAGGCACTCCCACTTTTTCACATACTTAAAAAGAAACACCAACAGTTATAGACATGTGGTATGTTTTACGTGTTTACGTCTAAGGAAATATTTCAAACACAAAAACAGTACTAGAACTCTATGTAGACATCATGTGGAAACAAAATACTGGAAGTCGAGATCTGCGTGGAGGTTGGACCTCTGCCTCTCAGTCCTGTGGAGGCTGCAGAGGTTCTCCCAGAGGCCAGGGATGGCCGTTCCCTTGACCCTCCTCCTGCCCAACTCTTCTGTGGCGCTTGGCACTGTTGACGCCTCTCCTTTCCCAGACACCTACTGACCCAGGCTAGGAAGATTAGCACCTTCCTGGTATCCCCCCTGCAGTCAGAGGCCATCCCAGGGTGAAGCCGAGCCAGGGTGGGACCTGACTGACAGTGCCAACTAGAGCCCGCTGCCACAGTGGGCACCTCCAGGAGCCCTGAGAACAGGCCCTCCCAGGTGCTCCCCTACTTTCCACTGTAAGCACTGCCACTGTGAGATTTTTTTTTTACTTTCTTTTTTTTTTACTTTCAGTGCTTTTACTCACTGTGATCCTCTTCTGGAATTATTGAATTCATTCCAGCAAACCTTTTTTTGAGCACTTACTGTGTGCCAGGAACTGCATTGGAGATGAGGGAGAATGGTCTGTGGTGGTGACAGACAAGTAAAAAGACGGCAGCACAGTGATGCGTTGCTGTGACGGAGTCAGCATGGGTACCTGGTGTGTGCCGAGCTCATGGTCAGAGAGACGGAGTCTGGGAAAACTCCCCGGGGCTGGACTTGCCTTCTCCTGGAGGACTAGAAAGTGGATGTGTGCGCTGAAGCAGTGCTCATCTGCGTAGGGGAGTGGGGGTGGAGGACAATTATTTGTGTCGATAGCAGTGAAGTAGAATATCGTTTCTTGGGCAGCTTTGGATTAAGAAAATTTTGCAGTTTTGCAAGTGTTCTTGTATAGCGCATTTTGCCTGTAATTATGAGGTTCAAGAAAAAAATAATGGTTTGACTCTTGCAGGTAAAACCATATTCGTGAGCTACAAATATTTTTGTTTTTTAGAATTGATCTTTCAGATGTAGTCTTGACAATAGATTCCTAATTTTAAAAATACATTCAGCATTAAGGAAGGGGCCTACTGCTTTAACTTTCTTGAGAGAAAATGGACATTACAAGGAGGGTATTTAAGTACAAAGAGCTTTTCCTTGTCCCAGAAAGGGAAGCTCTGTGGTCCTAGACATGATCCTAAATTGATGGCCATAGACTGAAAGTGGACAAAATCTGAAGCCAGAATTCCTTTGGGAAAAGCAAAAACCTTTTCATGATTCTACAACTCAGCAAGGAGTGGCTTTCCCTACCTGGTCCTTGCACCTTCCGCAGAAAAGTTGGGTATCTAGCATGACCTGATTTCTCAGGCAGAAACCCTTCCTTCGAGTCACGGAGAGACCCTCACCAGTACTGGATATCGTGTGAAGTATGAACAGAGTGAATTTGTGTTGCTTTCTGTTCTTTTCCTGAACTCTTCTCTTTGAATGTGCAATGAATACGGACGGTGCCTTCCTGATGGTTGTAATATACTGTAGCTCTAAAATCAAATCCTTTAGAGAACTTAGAATGCATCTGAGAACTGAGAAAGGAAGAGAATGTGGGCTTTTGTGCATAAAAAGATGGATGGAGGAGACCAAAGATGCATCATTCAACAAAAATGTACCTACCGCCTCTCACGCACCAGCTAGTTGTGTGAGTACATGCGGGGGGAACATGTAGGGGACCCAACAGACTCCCTGTTCTTACTCATGGAGCAGATATTCTGTGGAGTCTACGGAAACTAGCTTGCCAGGGGTTCTGATTCCCTCTTTTCCTCTTCCTTTCTGTTAGGAAAGAAGAATAATCTGAACAGACTCTGACTGTTGGCTTTCAGCTTGCCAAACCTTCTACCCAGCTCTCCTTTTGTGGTCCATGTGCTGCATCCTCTGCCCTCAGTGTGCAACTGGCCCCCTACGCAATGTGTGTTTGTCAAACCATGGAAGTGGGGCAGTATGGCAAGAACGCAAGCCGGGCCGGAGACCGGGGAGTCCTCCTGGAGCCCTTCATCCACCAGGTGGGCGGGCACAGCAGCATGATGCGCTACGACGACCACACTGTGTGCAAGCCCCTCATCTCCCGGGAGCAGCGCTTCTACGAGTCTCTCCCTCCCGAAATGAAGGAGTTCACCCCTGAGTACAAAGGTTAGTCACTGGCCAGCTTGGAGAGAGCAGCAGCCTTGAGCTTATAGGCCCTCAGCTCAGTCTTCCTTGTTCTGTTTGCCCTGTGATGCGACAGGAGGGCTCTCTTCTCAGCACAGCTCAGTCATTTCATTAGGCAGAGTCCAAGGCTGCAGGCATCAGTGAGGTCTGTAGATCTGGAAAATTGAAGTTATTGATAGGTAAACCCGAGAAGAACTCACAGCGTTAAGTCCCACTGGTGAAGGGCATCTGGTGTCAGGGGTTCCTGTTTGCTGGGACAATCAGGCAAGAAGGGGGCAGTCCTGCTCTGTCCCAGAGGAGAAAGGGTTGGATGCTTTCCAGGCCACGGCAGTAAGACAGCTGGCAAGGAGGCTCTGTGCATGGAGCCTGTGTCTGCATGTGCTGAGGGAATGAATGGATGGTAAGAAATTTACGGAAGGACAGGTCTGGATGGAGGGCCTAACCTTTAAAGGAAAAATAATCAATTTTAAAATATAAATTAACTTTACATAGTGGAATCCCATGAGTATATACCAGAATTAAGTGACTTTTAAAATCATTTTTGTCACTGTGTTTATACAGTTTTATGATTGCCCATAATGTATAAGTTATATTTTTTGGTGTTCTGCTTTTTAACTTTTCTCAAGCTTCAATTTGCAAAAACCAATCCATATCACTGTTGACTTTTGTTTCCTAACTTTTTTTTTATTGTGGTAAAATATATATAACATAAAGTTTGCCATTTTTACGTATATAATTTAGTGGCATTAAGTACATTTACAATGTTGTATAACCATTATTATCTATTTCTGGAACTTTTTCATCGCCTCAAACAAAAGCTCTGTACCCATTAAACAGTAACTCAGAGATATAGAGGAAAAACGGATGGTTACTAGATGGGGGGGGGGTGGAGGAGAAGGTGAGGGGATTAGATAGCACAAATTGGTAGCCACAGTATTGCCATGGGAATATGAAAGACAGTTTGGGGAATATAATCAATAATGTTGTAAAGGTTTTGTAGGGTGTCAGATGAACACTTGTCTTATTAGGGAGACCACTTCATGGATGGTGTAGATGCCTGACCACTGCGCTGTACACCTGAAGCTGAAGCTGAATAATACTGAATGTCATATAGTCATGGGATGTGGAGTACAGCATAGGGAATAGAGTCAATGGAACTGTAACAGATAGAGATAATGTCAGAGGGGTAGTAGATTAGGGGAGGGGGGTTATCACTTTGTGAGGAGTGTAAATTGCTAACTATTACATTTTTTTTGTACACCTGAAACTAAAAAAAAACAACAACTCCCCATCCATTTTGCCCCTGCCCGAACCCCCTGGTAACCTCTGATCTACTTGCAGTCTCTACAAACTTGCCCATGGTAGCTATTTCATGTATGTGGAACCCAGTGATTTTGGTCCTTTTCTGTCTGGCTTGTTTCACTTAGCATAATGTTTTCAAAGTCCATCCACCGTGCAGCCTGTATCAGAACTTCATTTCTTTTTATGGCTGAATACTATTCCACTGTAAATATATAGCACATTTGGTTTATCCATTCATCTGTGGGTGAGCACACACTTGGGTTCTTTTCACCTTTTGACTATTGTGAATAATGCTTCTGTGACTATTAGCTCACCAGTATCTGTTTGAGTCTCTGTTTTTAGTTCTTTGGGGTATATCCCTGGGAGTGGAATTGCTGGATAATATGGTAATTCTGTGTTTAACTTTTTGAGGATTGTCAAACTGTTTTCGATAGCGGCTGTACCAGTTGACATTCTTACCAGCAGTGTTCCTACTACTTCTCCACACTCTTGCCAACACTTACTCTCCATTTTTTAGAAATTATTATAGCCGTCCTAGTAGGTGTGAAGTGGTATCTCATTGTGCTTTTGATTTGCATTTCCTTAATGACTGATGATGCTGATGTGCTTAGTGGCCATTGTACGTCTTCTCTGGAGAAATGTCCGTTCAAGTCCTTTGTGCAGTTTTGAATTGGATGGTTTGTTTGCTGTTGTTTTCAAAACAGGAAGAAGATTGAATTTGGAGGAATAAATAGTCTAAGGCTGCCAAGTAAGAGAGAAGCCAGAGTCAAACACACTGCCATCTCTTAAGCGGCTAAGAAACAACAGTTGCAAATGCTTTATAAATGCAGCTTCAGCCACTTACTTGTCTGCACCAAACACATCCATGGCCAAACCTTCTGCTATAAATATGCCAAAACCAGAATGAGAACTGCAGGCCCTCCTGCAGCTAAGGAGAAAACCTTTGAAAAGGGAGTTGAGCCCAACTCGAGAGAAGTGTTTTCTAAGTCACAGCCCCCAGAATTGGGACAAGCTGGGATCTCCAGGTACTTCCCGGAGAAGGAGTGTCAGTCATAGCACTGGTTCAATTCCCTCAAACCTTCTCTCAGACTGGGGGCAGAGGTCTTCAAAAACCATAGCAAATCCTGAGTAGCTACTTGATTTTCTTTCCTCTGGCTGCATTTTCACTAGAAAAGAGTAAATATGCTTTCTCAAAAATATAATTAAATTAAACTAAAATTGATCCCTTCTTTTTAAGCCAAATGAAGCCCAATTTATTCAAAGAAAATGGAAGACATTATTGGTCCAGTTCATGTATTTCAAAGACCAGCAGCATAGGGTTTTTACCTTTTATTTTGAAACACACTTAAAATTACAGGGCTGGCTGAGTGGCTCAGTTGGTTAAGAGTTGGCTTAAGAGCGCGAGCTCTGAGCAACAGGGTCACCAGTTCGATTCCCACATGGGCCAGTGATGCTGCGCCCGAGCTGAACTGTTGCTGAGCTGCCAACAGGTGGCAGGATAGCTCAGCTGGTGTAACAACAAGATTGCCTGTTTGATGGTGGCTATGCCCACCCGCAACTAAAGACTGAACTCAGCACCTTGAGCTGAGCTGCTGCCCAGATGGCTCAGTGGATAGGGCGTGCGCTCTTAACAACAAGGCTGCTGGGTTCGACTCCCACATGGGATGGTGGCTAAGCCTACCCACAACTAAGAGTGTAACACAGCACCTTGAGCTTAGAGGCCACGAGCTGCTGACCAGAAGCCAGATGGCGACTGGCGCCCTTCACAACGAAGATTGAAGAACAACAACTTGGCTGGTCCCCTTCTCTAATTCCCCAATAAAATCTTTAAAAAAATAAAAAATAAATAAAAAATAAATTACAGAAAAGTTGCAAAAACCATGGCCTTCCCGTAAGCCCAGCTTCCTCGAATGCTCCCACAATACTGGCGTGCCAGGTAAAGCCCTGCCACAAGGCAGCACATGTCTCTGCAGAGAGCTCTCCTTCTGTGTGACTGGCCCCGCAACGTGCACGGCAGGACTGGCAGCCCTGTGCAGGAAGAGTCTGACCCAGCCCTTGAGTCCTGCCAAGGTGATATTTTAAAACGTCTTTATGAATTGAAAGCTGTGGTTGATGGTCTTTCCAAGATGATTCACATGCCAGGTGTGGACTTGGATGTAACCCACGTAATGCAGGCTGATGAGCCCACTGCTTTATTGCCCAGTGCGTTGAACTTAACTCCAGTTCTCGGAAAGGATTCCAGGGTACTGAAGACATGGTGATTGACACAGACCCCACCTCCCCTTCCCTCTCCCTGCACCAGCTGCTCTGTCACCACTACAGGGTCCTGCCCACTGATGACAGGCATTCAGCAGTCAAGAGCATGCCAGCAAACCTTCTCATGTGCTTAGGCGAGTGGACTAAAAACATCCCCTTCATGAAGATCAGCTAGGTTTTACTTTAATTTGGAAGAATGTGCCTGCCGAAGACTCAGTGAAGTTCAGTGTCCAAATGGTGTCCCATCGAAGGAGGAGGGGAACACTGCATGTTTTTGTTCTCTCTGTTTGGCCAGAAGTATAATGCTGTGAATTTAACCCATATGACTAGCTGGGTAGATAGAGTTATTTTTCAGCTAAAAGAGGAAAGCAGTAAAGAAAAAGCCACTGTGTTTCTTGACTTCTGCTCTGGGGCAGAGCCCCTGGCTCATTGGGAATGACCTCCCTGTGGCAGATGTGTTGTGGTCTGCGCTCCAGTAGCGGGAGGCTGCAGTGGGGCAGTGCTAGCCGCAGAAGTGGATGAGGGCCTGTGAAAACCTGGCCCCTCTTAACACTGTCTTCCAGCCCCTTAAGTAGATTTCAGTAACTGATTTTAAAGGGTTTCGATTTTAAGAATGGTACTGTTTCACACCTATTGTTGGTAAAGGGACTTATACTGAAATCAAAGTCTTTATTTAAGCCAGTTGTTGAGTATCAATAAAAGCATCGTATTAAAAAAAACATAACTCTAGTACAATTTATGATCACCAAAACCAGGAAATGAACATTGATATAATACTATTAACTAACCTGTACACTGTATTCAAATTTAGGTAGTCGCCCCCCACCCCCAATGTCCTTTTTCTGGCCCAGGATGTCACATTGTATTTATTTAGTCTTCCTTAATGTCCTCCAGTCTAGGACTGTTTCTCAGCCTTTCTTGGTCTTTCATGACCTGGACACTTTTGAAGAGACTAGCAGGTGTTTTGTAGACTGCCCTTGAATTTGGATTTGTCTTCTATTTCCTCATGATTAGATTGAGGTGATAAACTTTGGGCTACAGAAATGACCCTGTGGCCTCTTCAATTCATCATGTCAGGAGGTACCTGTCTTGCTACTGGTGATTTAACTTGGATCACTTGATTGCAGTGGTGACTACCAGGCTTCCCCACTGTAAAGCTATTATTTTTAACATTGTAATGAATGACTATCTTAGGGGAGACACTTTGAGACTCTAAATATCTTGTTCTTGTACTTTAGCCCACCAATATTAGAACCCATCAGTGGTTCTTGCCTGTAGCAATTATTACTGTGTTGCATGCCTAATGGTAACTTATGTTTCCATCATTCCTTCTATATTTACTAATTAAAAGGAATTACAGGAGTGACTGGTTAGCTCAGTTGGTTAGAGTGTGGTGCTGATAACGCCAGGGTTGCCAGTTCGATCCCTGCATGGGCCACTGTGAGCTGCGCCCTCCTTCAAAAAAGAGTCAACTGTGCCACTGTAGCATGAAAGCAATGTGTAACCAATGACCATGGCTGTTCCCAAATAAAATAAAATAAAATAAAGTAAAATAAAATGGAATTACAGTTCTATAAGGAAGAACTGTCCCTTCTCACCCATTTGTCAGTATGGACTTACGGATATTCCTCAACTTATTCTAGATTTGGCCACTGGGACTCCTTTACATTAGCTCTTGTGTACTTGGGACATATACCCGCTCATTTTTTACTGCTTTCTTACTTTCAGTTACCACAAGATGCTCCAGGCTCATCTTGTATTTTTCCTGTCCCCAATTAAGGGATCAGCCGTTTCTGCAAGGAGCTCTGCCTTCTTTTATGGTAGGAATAGTATTTAGAAAAACTGAGATCTTGATGCTAGGTGTACTGAGTGCTATTGGAATACCATTGCTTTTAGGCCTTTTCAGCAGACAGGTCTAGAAAATACCTGTAGATACACTAACCCATACGTATAATACATACATATCACTTTATTGCCAGAAGCACAGGTGTGTTAAAACTCAACTGAGCTAAGGAAAAATGTCAATAATCTATATTTTGGCAGTAGGTTTGAAGAGAGATTTTCATTGATTTAGTGTGACCAGCTACAGTCATCAAGTGTCACTGCTTGTAGTACTAAATGTAAAGTTCTAGGCTCCTGTATCCTTATGCAGAACTTTGCCTCATTCATTTATCAAGTATTTTTTGAGCATCAACAAGATGCTAGGCCCTGTGCTCATGAGTGTGAGACAAGAAGGCCTACGTTCAGGGAGCTTGGGTAACTGCTAATGTGAGAAACACAGAGTCAACAAGCATATGGACAAAATCATTACAGATTGTGATGAAGTGCTCTGAAGAAACTAAGTAAGGTCCTGTAATTGAAAATGGTAAGGCTTCCCGGACACTTGCTAAATATGATCAGGGAAGGAGTATCTGGGGATACTTGAAGGACTGAAGGATGAGGAGCAGCTGTGGGCACAGGCAGTGGGAAGAACATTACAAGCATAAGCAAAAGTCCTGAGGTTAAAAACAAAATTGGGTATTCTAAGAATTAATTAATCTCTTTTTGCTAATTAAGAGTTAAGAAACAATCCGATTCAAAAATTGTCAAAGGACTTAAACATTTCTCCAGAGAAGATGCACAAATGGCTAATAAGTACGTGAAAAGATGCTCAGCTCATTAGTCATCAGGGAAATGCAAATCAAAACCACAGTGAGATACCACTTCACACCTACTAGGACTGCTATTAAAAAGGAAGGACGGAAAGACAGACAAGTGTTGACAAGGGTGTGGAGAAGTAGGAACACTGCTGGTAAGAATGTCAAATGGTATAGCCGCTATAGAAAACAGTTTGACAATCCTCAAAAAGTTAAACACAGAATTACCATATTATCCAGCAATTCCACTCCCAGGGATATACCCCAAAGAACTAAAAACAGAGACTCAAACAGATACTGGTGAGCTAATAGTCACAGAAGCATTATTCACAATAGTCAAAAGGTGAAAAGAACCCAAGTGTGTGCTCACCCACAGATGAATGGATAAACCAAATGTGCTATATATTTATAGTGGAATAGTATTCAGCCATAAAAAGAAATGAAGTTCTGATACAGGCTGCACGGTGGATGGACCCTGAAAACATGCTAAGTGAAACAAGCCAAACAGAAAAAGGACCAAAATCACTGGGTTCCACATACATGAAATAGCTACCATGGGCAGGTTTGTAGAGACTGCAAGTAGGTCAGAGGTTACCAGGGGTTCAGGCAGGGGTAAATGGATGGGGAGTTACTGTTTAATGGGTACAGAGCTTTTGTTTGAGGCGATGAAAAAGTTCTGGAAATAGATAATAATGTTTATACAATATTGTGAATGTACTTAATGCCACTGAATTGTACATCTTAAAATAGTTAAACAAATTTATGCTATATATGTATATCTGTTTAAACCAATCTTATAAATGCCAGGAAAATGAGGATTTATATCAGATGAATTAAAAGACTATTAATTTTTTTGGGCTGGCCGAGTGGCACGATGGTTAAGAACTGGCTTAGGACGCCAGAGGGCCCCGGTTCGGATCCCGCATATGAGGGCCAGTGACACTGCCCTCCACAGCTAAGATGCTGAACAACAGCTCAACCTGGAGCTGGGCTGCCCTGAGTCGCCAGCGATGGCGTAGGCTGCAATCCCTGTGGCAGTGGGTTGCCATGGGCTACCGTATGTAGCCAGCAGCCAGCGTGAGCAGCCAGCAGCCGCAGTGAGCGGCCGTCCAGAAGCCGGCGACTTATCTGCCTCGCCAGAGAAGAGCGCAATGATGGTGCCAACTTGGGCCAGTGAAGCAACGTCCTCCACAACTAGACTGAAGAACAAAACGACAGCAACTTGTCTGTTCCCCTTCCCCAATTCCCCAGTGCTGTTCCCATCCCCCCAATTCCCCAATTAAAAAAAAATTTTTTTTTAAAGACTATTACTTTTTATTTTCCTACCGTGCATTCTGCCTAGGTGTGAATAATGAGGTAAAAAAATGTCAGGATCAAAAATATTTTTTTCCTAAAACTCTTGGTAGATTGCATGGCTCAATTAATGACCAAATCTCACCTGCTCTTAGAGGGAGCTAGGTCCTTCCTGCCCTGCCCACAGCATAGCCGTTTCTCCCCTGATCAGATGTGATGCTCTGTGTCTGCCAGTGGTAGTACTCAGTGGTATGTGCGTACAGAGAATTAAAGGTCTCCAGTTTAGCTTCAGGTGACCCTACAAGGCAAGAAAAGAGCTAATTGTAAAAGGAGAGAATGATACAATTGACTATATAAAATTTAAAACTTTTATATATCAAAATACACCTTTAAAGAAAATAAAGAGATAAAGATATTTGCACATGCAGTGGACCAAGCATTAGTTTCCAGGAAAAAATATATACAGATGTACATTTTTTTGGTATATGTAAATTTAAGGAAATCAATAAGAAAAAGTTCAGTAGAAAAATGAGCAAAAAATAAAGTCAATGAAAACCAAAGACCAGCAGCTGATTCTTTGAAAGAACAATAAAATGGATAAATCTCTAGTCAGACTGATCAGCAAAAAGAGAGCATCAATTTCCAGTATCAGAAATGATAGCTGTATCATCAGTACAGATTCTACTGATATTTAAAAACAAAAAGAATATTATGAACAACTTTATGACAACAAATTCTACAACTTAGATGAAATACGGTTTCTTGAAAGACACAAACTATGAAACTCACTCAAGAAGAAAGGAATAGGGCCTGCCGAGTGGCGTGTTGGTTAAGAGTTGGCTTGGGATGCCGGCTCTGAGCAGCAGGGCCGCAGTTTGTATCCCATATTAGGGCCAGTGACGCTGCGCCCTCTACAGCTAAGATGGTGAACAACAGCTCGACCTGGAGCTGGGCTGTGGTGAGCGGCCTGCAGCCAGCATGAGTTGCCAAGAGCTGCCGTGAGCGGCTGCCCAGTGGCGGGCGACCGATCTACCTCACCTGGGAAGAGCGCAACGATCACAATACCAACATGGACCAGTGAAGCGACGTCCTCCACAACTAGACTGAAGAACAAAAGGACAGCAACTTGTCTGTTCCCTTTCCCCAATTCCTTAATAAAATCTTTAAAAAATAAAAATAAAAAAAGAAATGAATAACCTAAAAAGCCCTATCTATTAAACAAATTGAAATTGGAGTTCAAAGCATTCTAGCAAAGAAAACTCTAGGCCCACCCAGCCAATTCTACCAAATATTTAAGAAAGAAATATTACCAGTTCTACACAAACTCTTCCAAAAAAATTGAAGAGAGATGTGTTCCAATTCAAAGTCCATTATAAGAAAATAAATGTTCTTAAGAACCTAGATGTTAAACATTTGAACAAAATTTTAGCAAGTTGAATCCAGTAATATATTAAAAAGGTAATATGTCATGATTAAGTAGGGTTGATAAGAGTAATACAGGGTAGGTTGCAGGTAGGTTTAACATTCAAAAGCAAATGTAATTTGCCATATTAATAGCCTTAAAAAAAGAAAAAAAATTATATGATTATCTTCATAGATGCAGAAAAAGCATTTGACGACATCCAATATCCATTCTTGATAAAACAACAAAACTCTCAGCAAAGTAGGAATGGAAGGAAAGTTCCTCAGGCTGATAGAGGGCATCTATGAAAAACCTACAGCTAGCATCATACTTAATGATCAAAGATTACTTCCCCCCTCCAAGATCAAGAACAAGACAAGAGTGTCCATGCTCACTACTTCTAGTCAACATTTTGCTGGTGGTTCTGGCCAGTGCAGTTAGGCAAGAAAATGAAGTGATAAAAAGCATCCAAATTGGAAAGAAGTAAAACTGTCTTTGTTTGCAGACACCATAGAATTCTGTCTTCAGCGAAAATATCAATGAAGTATTGGAGTAGAATAAAGTCCTGCAAAAGACTCAGAAAATTGACCTCTTGAACACCCTTTCTTAGGAAGTTACTTGAAGATGTTTTCCACTCAAATGAGTAAACCAAGAACTGGGAGAAGTAGAGGATCATGGAAGATGGTTTTCACTCTGGTTAGTTACAACAGGGAGGGGCCCAGCATGGGAGCTGTGTGGCCAGCCTGGAGGACACTAGATCAGAGCATGAGGGGTTGCCCAGGAGACAGAGAAGATTGTAGACCAGAGGGCACTCAGGCTTGAACAGAATTGAGGCTCTGGTAAAGACAGACAGGAAGTTACAAAGGCCAAGACCTGTAGGAGAGGCAGCCACCTGTGTAAGAAAGCCAGAGCACCAATGTGAAGCCCACTAAAGTGAGGCACGTGTTTGAGCAACGTAATGGGAATGTGTTTTTTTTCCTCACTAATTTTCAGACTGCAAAACCAATTTTTGCATACCAAGGGTGAAGAGAAATGTAGCTGACAGAAGGTTAGACATGGAAGTTAGAGAAAAGGCAGCCTGGACCTTTCTATTATAAAAAGCAAACAAAACCCTCCTCTTTGAGTTAGATTTCAAGGCATTGTGTTTTAACTGCTTTGTTAATCCAGAAGAAACTACAAACAACCTCTTTGATAAAAACGGACACAATAAACTGTTTTGCATGAGTACAGTGTGGAAAATACAAAGCTGTCTCAACTTAGGAATGCTGGTGGTTTGATGGATGGAAGTTCTGACTGGTGAGGTTAGAAAAGTCTGATGCTCAGTGTGGGCAGAAGACATATGTTTGGGTCTGTCTTGGAGAGAGAAGTCTTGATGTCTCTTTCTCTCTAGGTGACACTGTCAGGCAGAAGAAAACCCAGATCTAGAGGAGGAAACAGGAAATGGCAGCAGCATAGAGCAGTTAAATAAATAGAGGGTTATGTCAGGTATGGATGTCACTGAGGGAACACAGTTCTCTGAAGGGCGCAGAAGTCAGTAATTGAAAGTGAGAGTGCCAGATATGAAAATGGGAAATAGGGGTCGGCTGAGTGGCTCAGTCGGGTCACTGGTTCAATTCCCACATAGGCCAGTGAGCTGCGCCCAAGCTGAGCTGCCACTGAGCTACCAACAGGTGGCAGGATGGCTCTGCTGATGAGAGCACATGTGCCTAACAACAAGGTGGCTGGTTCTACTCCCACATGGGATGGTCGGCTACACCCATCTACAACTAAGATTGAACACGGCACCTTGAGCTGAGCGGCCGTGAGCTGCTGACGGGTGGCCGGATGGCGACTGGACTTGGAGCTGAGCTAGCTGTGCCCTCCACAACTAAGACTGAAGGACAACAACTCGGCTGTTCCCCTTCCCCAATTCCCCAATTCCCCAATAAAATCTTAAAAAAAGAAAAGAAAATGGGAAATAAATATAGATTTATCCAAGATCAAAAGTAAGTAGCAGACTTAGAGTGGGGGTGATTGGTCAGCTATGTTCTGGAAGGATGTCTGCTGGTCATTGTTCCTACATTGACCTACAGTTTGTTCAGGGCAGGTGATGTCTGTGTGCTATGGAACAGGCAGTGCTAGCAGTCTGTGGTGCATGGACCCAGCCTGTGTAGACAGTTGTTGACTGGCTGCCTTTTTTTCAACAGGCGTGGTGTCTGTCTGTTTTGAGGGGGACAGTGATGGTTACATCAACTTGGTGGCCTACCCTTATGTGGAAAGTGAGACCGTGGAGCAGGATGACACACCAGAGCGGGAACAACCTCGGCGCAAGCACTCCCGCCGGAGCCTGCATCGGTCAAGCAGTGGCAGTGACCACAAGGAGGAGAAAGCCAGCCTGTCCTTTGAGACCTCTGAGAGGTGAGAGGGTGGTGAGCAGGGCTGAAGGGGCACGGCTACTCCTGTCAGCACAGATGCTCGAGACATTTCTAGAGTCCTGACACATCATGCATGGGGAAGTAGGACCCAAGTTTGGGGGAAGGTGGCTGGTGTTCAGAGATGTGGCCTGTCCCCTGTGTGTCACATCACCCCAGTGATGCCTCCTTCTGAGTATGGCTGTCCCTGGTTAAGAGAGATGGAAGCTGTCTGGGCCCTTGGGAAGCAAGGACTCCTCTGGCTTCCAGCTTTGTCAGGTCTTGCATCCGCAAGACAGGCCCAAGTGCACTGGCCCATGGTGAGGCTGCAGCTGCTTGCTGACCTGCAGGATGTCAGAGCCCAAGGGCAGTGAGGGGCCATCCAGACTTGTGTGTCAGACCTCTCTGAGATACTGACATCTGCTATTAACCCTTTCCCTGTACCTAGAATTGAGTTTATTGCTCTGGAAATGGATTTTTTTTGTAGATTAGGAAAATAATCTACAAAGAATTACGTTTCTATTATTATTATTATTATTATTATTTTTTTAGCTGAGCCATCCTGCCACCTGTTGGCAGTTCAGCTCAGGCCGGGAATTGAACTGGCGACCCTGTTGCTCAGAGCTCACATTCTTGAGCGAGCTCTTAACCAACTGAGCCACTCTGCCAGCCCTAAGAATTATGTTCCTTGATATTTCATTCAAAAAATGTGAACTCCCACTAGGGTAGCTATAATCAGGACAGACAAAAGGGTTGATGAGAATGGAACCTTCCTACATTGCTGATGGGAATGTAAAGTAGTACAGCCACTCAGCATAACGATTATTAGTTCTTCAAACAATTCGCCCAACAATTCCACTCCTAGGTATTAACCCAAGAGAATTGCAGAAATATATTCACACACAAAACTTGTACACAAATGTTCATAGCAGCATTATTCCTAATAGTCCAAAAGTGGAAACAACCCAGGTGTCTGTCAGCTGATGAATGGATAAATAAAATATGGTCTATCCATATAATAAAATATTACTCAGTGATAAAAAGGAGTGGAGTACTGATATGCTCCACAACACAGATGAACCTTGAAAACATGCTCAGTGAAGGAGGCCAGACACAAAAAATCATGTGTTGTCTGATTCCATTTAGATAAAATGTTCAGAACAAGCCAATCCACAGAGACAGAATGCATGTTTTTGTTTGTTTGTTTGTTTGTTTTTTAAATATTTTATTGGGGAATTGAGGGAGGGGAACAGCGCTGGGGAATCTGGGGAAGGGGAACAGACAAGTTGCTGTTGTTTTGTTCTTCAG
>NW_017731368.1:1126925-1134929 GCF_001890085.2 Hipposideros armiger
ACAGAAAGCATGTTTAATGGGTACCAGGGACTGAGGAGGAGATGGGGGGATGGGAAGTTACTGCTAATGGTGATGAGGTTTGATTAGGGGGTGATAAGAATGTCTGAAAAATTAGATAGTGGTGATGCTTTACAACCTTGTGGATATACTAAAAAATCACTGAATTGTAAAAAAACAACAAATAATGAAACTAAAAATAATGTGAGCTCCCTGAAACAAAGTGAAATCAAAATTGTATGATTAAATTATATTTAATTTCACTCAGAAATAAGTTTCGGTGACTAGGCTGCCTGGTGACCTGACTTAGTTGGCATTGGACATGTGGCAGCACACAGTTTATCTCCGACATTAGATCAGCTCGGTGACACATGTGGCATGCCTCACTCCCGTGGCTCAAGGTGGCTCAAGGGCCAAGGCGTTCCTGCTCTCCTTACTCCCTTTGATGAAGGGGACACACATCGAGGAGCACAGAGCCCCATGTCTCACTTCCTGTGTCCTCCGTTGGGGTCCTTTGTGGCCAGGTCTGCATCTCTGATGCCAGGAGAGGGTTTCGCCTCGGCTTCATTGTAAGTGGGGTCTCCAGGTGGTGAACATTCGTGTGGAAAGGACTCCATCCTGCAGAAGCTGGAAACCCCAAGCGGCTTCCTTGTGACTGATGATTGAGACCCAAGCTCAGTCATTCAGGTGACAAGGAATGTTCCCCAAATCCATAGCTGGCAGTTGATGCCACTCTCAACAGCTCTTTGAAGAGGGCTTTCTTTTGTCCTCCAAAGGTACAGAAGTTACTCACATGTCATCTGGCGAAAAGCCAGTGAACACACTCACATCAAGGTCTGCCCGGGTCCAGGTTCAAGGCCCTGCGCTGAAGGTGACAGCTCTGTCTGCCGTGACCAGACTTCAGTTTGGCTTGTTAGCAGAGTCTCTAAGTCACTCCCAGGAGCGGAGCTGTTTCCTCCCCAGGGCCAGGCTGCTACCAGGGGTGATGCCAAGTGCCCCGTCCAGGCACAGAGAACTTATTTGGGTTTACTTGCAAATAAGTCAACCTTGCTGTTTCTTAAAGGGGAGTCACAAAAAGGCATCTGTGAATGACCTCGGCAGTGCCCTCACAGAAGAAAACAGGAGTTTTGTCATGCTGAGAGGCACTGGTGGGCTCCTCTACCTCCAGTTACAGGGATCTCTGCCAGCTCCTCTTAGCCAGTGTCGCCCAGCCTGCCCAGCACCCTGTCGGGGAGTGGGAGCATTTCTGGCACACACAATCCCTGTGGTTCCCCAGCTCTGACTCATCCCACAGCTAGAGGAAAGGCCAGCAGTTCTGGAGAGGACAGTGGCATTGACATTGCTGCCGCACTCCGCCTCTGCTCCAAGTGCAGACGTGTGCTGCCATTTCCAGGGCACTTGGCTTTGCCAGCACTTCACTTCGCTTTGTCTAGCGGTGTGAGAAGCAGCATTGCAAGTTACTTCAAGCAAAGGCTTTTGTGTTGGGAAACAAATTAAGTTGTGGTAAAGTTCTAATATGTTCAACTGGAGTCATCTTCTCACCACAACCCCTTTGTGGTTTGACTTATTTTTTATCTTTTTTTTTTTTAAAGATTTAAAAAAAATTTTTTTTTTTAATTGGGGAATTGGGGGGATGGGAACAGACAAGTTGCTGTCCTTTTGTTCTTCAGTCTAGTTGTGGAGGACATTGCTTCACTGGCCCAAGTTGGCACCATCATTGCGCTCTTCCCAGGCGAGGCACATCAGTCGCCGGCTTCTGGACGGCTGCTCACGGCGGCTGTTGGCCGCTCGCTCTGGCTGCTGGCTACACACAGTAGCCCATGGCAATCCACTGCCACAGGGACTGCAGCCTACACCGTCTCCGTCGCCTCACGGCAGCCCAGCTCCAGGTTGAGCTGTTGTTCAGCATCTTAGCTGTAGAGGGCAGTGTCACTGGCCCTCATATGTGGGATCCGAACCGGGGCCTTCTGGCATCCCAAGCAGTTCTTAACCATCGCGCCACTCGGCCGGCCCTCGACTTCTTTTTTAAATAAAATTCCCTTACTTTAGATGGCTTCTTGCCTTCCACAGGTGCCAGCGTTGTCTACTGAGAAACACCAGTTCCTTGGGGCCTCCCCTTTTTTCTTTGATGTTTTCTCCTTTCTTCCAGGCCTCATACAAAGGCAGGCAGGCATTCATAAGCATGACGTCAGCATCTGCTCTCTTTAAGCCTTCTTAAAGATTCCGTGGTAGATGTCATGGACTCTACACCCTGTCTGAAAGGACAGTTACTCGTGTCCTTGACAGTGGCATCCAGTGTTCCACGCTGTTTGTTAAGTGTGAAACTGCATGCTCATCAATTTCTACATTTTTAAAAATTGTGGTAAAATACGCATAGCATAAATGGACCATTTTCACCTTTTTCTAGCATACGGTTCAGGGTACACATTGTTGTGCAACCATCACCTCTGTCCATTTCCAGAACTACCTCATCATCCCCAAAGGAGCTTTTTGCATATTAAACAATTAACTCTGTACTTTTCCCCCGCCCCAACCCTTGGCAACTACCATTCTACTTTGTCTCTGAATTTGTAGTTACCTCATAGGAGTGGAATCATACAATATTTCTCCTTTTGTGTGTTGCTTATTTCACTTAAATGAAAACGTGGTTCATTTAGGTTGTAACATGTATCAGAATTTCGTTCCTTTTTATAGCTGAATACTGATCCGTTGTATCCATGCACCATGTTTTGTTTGTCCATTCATTCACTGATGGACCCTTGGGTTATTCCCACTCTTGTTTACTGTAATGCTGCTGTGACCATTGGTGTAGTGTCTGAGTTTCTGTTTTCGGTTCTTTCAGGTTTTTGTTGGATCCTGTGATAATTCTGTGTTTAACTTTTTGAGGAACTGCCAGACTTTTCCATAGTGCGACACCATTTCACATTCCCACTACCGTGTACGAGGGTTCCAATTTCTCCACCTTCTCCAACACTCGTTTCATTTTGTTTTTATAATAGCCTCCCCAATGGATGTGCGATGGTGTCTTCATCACATAATTTAATGCAAGAATTATTTTTTGGAGACACAAAGGTCACTAATCCCATTTATTCACTTTTATATGCTCATGCGTGTGGGGTCGCCATGTCACCTACCTTATGCAGTGAGACCCCAGATGGTGACTTGTCTGAGCCCATTAGCAATGTGTGTATTCTTGCCCCTTAGCTCCCAGGAGGCAAAGAGTCCAAAGGTGGAGCTGCACAGCCACTCGGAAGTCCCTTTCCAGATGCTAGATGGCAACAGCGGTGTGAGCTCTGAGAAGATCAGCCACAACCCCTGGAGCCTGCGCTGTCACAAGCAGCAGCTGAGCCGAATGCGCTCCGAGTCCAAGGACCGAAAGCTCTACAGTATCCTTGTCACTGCTCTGTTGCAGTGTCTGTTACTGGGACCAGGGGCCCTGTGTCAGGGCACCTTCCAGCACCATGGCCGAGGTCCTCTCTGCTCAGGGTCCCTGCTTTTATTCTCATCTCCCTTTTTCGTAGTCTCTTCTTTCTCCTCCTCCTTACTTTCATCAGCATATTGTGTTTTTTCTGCCTTTGGGGGCTGTTAAGACTGAATCTTAAACTTGGCAGTCTAGAAGAGTGCTGTCCAATATAACCTTCTGGGACAGTGGAAGTATTCTATATCTGTGCTTTTTATTAGTATGGTAGACACTAGCCATATTGAGTATACAAAATGTGACTGCTGTGACTTGAGTTTTTTAATTTTAAATTTATTTTAATTCAAATTCAAATTTAAATCAACAGATGTGGCTAGTGGCTACCATATTTATCGGTGCATGTCTGGAATCGGGTGGGGGGTTGTGCGCGCACATGTCTTCCTCCCCTCCCAAAAGGTAATATGTTTGGTTTTGGTGGGGTTTTTTTGTTTTGTTTAAAGTTAAACACCATATCTATACAGTGTAAAATAGTTTTAAGATGTTAAAGGTAAAAAAGTATTATGAAATGGGTATCTTTATAATCGTTTAGTTTGCAGCAGTAGACAATAAATAACTAGTGCTGAGAATCTGAGGGGGGATGTGCTGAGCACTTCATATGTATTCACTCAGTTTTTGTAACAAGTCTTTTGAGGGAGGAACCGTATGGTTCCCATCTTTAGATGAAGAAAGGGAAGCACAGGGGTAAGGATTGTGCCCAGAGCCCGTGAGGGAGCAGGATTCGAGAGCCCATGCTCTCAGGCACTGTGGGCTTTCTGCAGCCTTCCTTAAGTTTTACTGTCACTTATTTATAGGTTATAGCAGGAGTGAGATTAATTAAAGGCCAAGTTGAATGGGTTTCTGTGTTATTTTTTAAAGAATTAGGAGGTTTTAAAATGTTCATCATCAGAGTGATGCTGAGTGGCATATCCTTTAAGATTATGTGATTGTGTCATCGTCCCCAAATATGCGTTGTGGTTCAGGCTGTGAGCCCCACTGACTTTTGGCAGACGTGATAAGCCCGTACTTTTACTCGAGAGTGTTGCAGAAAGTAGATTTAGATGAAGACGGATATAAGTGACAGGAGGCCAGGACCATAGAGCTGTTTTGAGGAGAAGGTCCTAGAAGTACTAAGGGATAAACTTGAAACATATAATCTACTGGTTTGAAATTAAGTCAGAAAATGGCAAAATAGAAATTGAAACCAGCTTTTTCTAAAGATTCCATTTGGGAGTGTTACATCTGATTTCTCCTATTTGCAGTAGTGCCGCAAAAATGTCTTCCTGATCTTTTGGGCCCGGGTGAGGCACTGGCTTGAGTGGGGCCTTGGTTTACTGATGGTGCCAGGGATGTATGTGAATCTGCCAAATCTTCTTTAGTTTGTGTATGCCTGCAAGACAGATCTAAAGAATAAAATTAAAATGATGACTTCAACAGAAGTGATATATATACATACAGTGGAATATTACTCAGCCATACAATTGAATGAAATTTTGTCACATGTTACATACAACATGGATGAGCCTTGAAAGTGAAATAGCCAGACACAAACAGACAAATATTATATGACTCCACTTATAAGAACTACCTAGAATAGGCAGATTCATAGAGACAGAAAGTAGTATAGTGGTTATCAGGGACTGGGGACGGGGATGGGAGTTAGTGTTTAATGGACAGTTTCTGGTTTCTGTTTGAGAAGATGAAAATATTTTGGAGATGGATGGTGGTGATGGTTGCACAGCAGTGTGAATCTTAATGCCACTGAACTGTATACTTAAAAATGGTTAAAGACAAATTTTATGTATATTTTACCATAATAACACTTTTTAAAAATAAATTATAAGCCAGTGGTGTGAAATCCACATTTAACTGGGAGGTGGAATACAGATTACATTAGATGAGAATGCCCCCTTTTATAGAAAAACTTGCTTGTGCTTTCCTGGCTGTGGCTGATGGTGAGTGTGGTTGTCATTCTCCTTGACCGTGGCCCAGAGTTCCTCCTGCTTGAGAACGTGGTGCACCACTTCAAGTACCCCTGTGTACTGGACTTGAAGATGGGCACCCGGCAGCATGGTGATGACGCATCCGCTGAGAAGGCGGCTCGGCAGATGAGGAAATGTGAGCAGAGTACGTCAGCTACGCTGGGTGTCAGGGTCTGTGGTATGCAGGTGAGTCGCCCCTGGTCTGATGAGAGCCTACGTGCTGCTGCTGGCATGTTTGGGGCTGCCCATGTACCTGCCTGCTACCCATGCCAAGTGTCCTTGCCCCCCCCGTTGGCCCAGAATCTCCTCTAAGAGCGGAGTCCCCCACAGGGTGCCAAGTACATCCTTAAAGTATATTCCTTGAGCCCTCTTGTTCTTACCTGGTGCCCTTGGTCTGGGCTCTAGGTACAGAGCTGCTGTCGGCGCCTGTTGCCTTGACATTGTTTGTCAGTAAAATGTTCCTAGTTTGGGCCCTAGGGCAGTTTGGAGAAGGGCTTCAAAGGTGATGGCAGAGAACCTGCAGGCCTGGTCTCCTTTCTCCTGGCGTCACCGCAGGAAAACTTAAGGTGAACCTGGCCCGCACATCGCAGTGGTGTAGGGTGAGCAGAAAAGTTCAGGTTGGTCAGTAGTGTTTTCCAGACAGTGCTTGCCCAAGGCACCGCACCTCCTGGCACTCATCCTTGTCTGTCTCCTGGGGTTTCAGGTGTACCAGCTGGACACAGGGCATTACCTCTGCAGGAACAAATACTATGGCCGCGGGCTCTCCATTGAAGGCTTCCGCAGCGCCCTCTATCAGTACCTGCACAATGGCCTCGACCTGCGGCGTGACCTTTTTGAGCCCATCCTGAGCAAACTGCGGGGCCTGAAAGCGGTGCTGGAGCGGCAGGCCTCCTACCGCTTCTACTCCAGCTCCCTGCTTGTCATCTATGATGGCAAGGAGTGCCGGGCTGAGTCCTACCTGGACCGCCGGTCCGAGACGCGTCTCAAGCATGTGGACACAGGGCTGCCTGAGGTGGCATCACCCTGTGGGCCTAGCACCAGCCCCAGCAGCACCAGTCCTGAGCAGGCGGGCCCCTCCTCTCCACCCAAGGTGGATGTCCGCATGATCGACTTTGCACACAGTACGTTCAAGGGCTTCCGGGATGACCCCACCGTGCATGATGGGCCGGACCGAGGCTATGTGTTTGGCCTGGAGAACCTCATCAGCATCATGGAACAGATGCGGGACGAGAACCAGTAGGCCCAGCTCTGGGCCCCCAGCACCCCTTCCTCTCCACCCGCAGGCAGGGACCATTATCTGAACTCGCCGTGAGGACACAGACTTGCTTTTAAAGGGTTATATTTCTCTTTGGTGTAAACTAAAAGAAATGTTTTTAGCTGTAGCCTGGAGTCCATATATATAAAGTGAAGGAGGGCAGAACACACATCCTCTCAGCCAGGCTCCTTAGCTCCCCAGTTCTGACTGCTGTGTCCAGGCTGACTTAGGAAGGAAGAGGTGCCCTTGGTAGACTTGGCAGCGTGGACAGGGTGCCCTTGGACATTGGTTTCTCTTGCCTGGGTTTTCGGGGTCTGTGGCTATAGGGCCCTGCTGGTTGCAGGGTGAAGCCCTGGGCTGATACAGGGCCCCTCCATGCCCACTTATCCCTTGTTCCTCAGTAGTAGAGGGCTTGGGTACCCATGTCTTGGGGTCCGTTCTAGTGTTGTGGGTGTCAGCCGCTCTTTGATGCCCCCAGGGCACTACAAGGCCAGTTGCACCTAGCTGGACCCGTCCTTCTTGGTTCTGACCTTGGCATGAGGCTGGATTTGTGAAACTGGGCGGAAGTCAGCTTACGACGGGGCAGGCTGTGGGGTCCCCAGGCACCCTTTGGCACTAGAACCTGTTCCTCCCCCTGCCTGCACACCCCAGCCAGCCTTTCTCACCAAGATCCCTTGCCTAAGGAGTCTGCATTCTCTTGCCCCACTGCGGGGGGCCTGCTTATTTGCTGAGGAGAGGCAGTGCCCCAGCAGGCCTCAGGGCCCCTGGCGGCTCGGCCCGGACGGTATTTGCAGTTCTTGTGCTGTGGGTGGGAGTCCGCTTCCTCTGGCTTGGGCAGCTGTGCTGCCTCTGGGTGGGCTGCTCTTCCCGGGGCTCAGGGGCTCACCTTTCCCCAGGCCAAGCTTCCGGCAGCAGCCCATTGTGAGGAGCTTCTGGCTTGAGAGGGAGAACTTGCGCTTACGGACATTGTCTGTGCTCTGGGTGCAGGTGCTCAGATTCTGCTAAGGAGAGTTTTGTCTTAACAGTCCTGGGGTGCGTCCGTCTGTCCATTTGTCCATCTGCCAGCCCCTGTCTCTTGGGATCCTTCCCCTGGGGCATAGCCTTGTTCATTAGTAAATACTGATTTCCTTCATGCTTTCCTCAGCAAAACATCCTCTTTCTCATTTCTGAGGTGAGTTTTTGCCCCTGTGCCCTTCCTCAGCAGGTAGGTGCTACCTTTTTACAAAGAACTGGTAGCAAAATGAATTGTAGGTATTTCCCTGCTGGCCCATCAACCTCTCTGTTGGCCTAGAGTGTGGCCCCCTCAACACTGACAG